>NC_073745.1:313795286-314095286 GCF_029784135.1 Toxorhynchites rutilus septentrionalis | reverse complement strand
GTGGACTTTCAGCTCCATACTATTGTCATCGCCGCGCAGAATTTTGCTCACCACCGTCCCGTCGGAGTTCTTCCGGATCTCCAGGATCTGTCCCCGAGCGCCACCGTAGAAGGGAAGTTTCAGCACATCCGCCGCGGTCCGATGCTCGGCTCTGTGGACGAAACGATGTAACGGATAGAGAACGAGAGAACGAGTCAGCGCTGAGACCAAATGTGGCACAAATCGGATGCCGAAATGTTTTGCTATTTACCTAGAAAAACCAGCAGCTCAGAGGGTCGCCCGAAAAGGTAGGAGATAGCAAAGTTGTGGTAGAGTAGAAAGAAGAAGCTAAGTGTAATGCGTGTGTAGTCAAGTGCAGTCATGCATCCTAATTAGTCAGGTGAGGGGTCGGGAGTGCGTGTAGGCAAAATATGTACGTGTCACAGCGGACGCGGGCGGAGAATATTTACAGTTAACGAGCGTGGAGACCTAGAAAAAAGAAATGACGACGAGCCGATCACGTGCGATCACCAAGCGGGTCGGAAAGGGAGCGAGGTTACCAGTCAAGAAAACCATCATACTTTACACTATGTACAACAACCAAATATTGGCATTTTTATTGTTCGGAACCGTACTTTGTATTTTTATCTAATTTACATAATCCACTATTAGGTCAGCTTGTGCGTGCGCCCTACCGTTGGCGCCAACGATTGCCACCGATTGTGGCCGGAAGAGGATCCTAGTCGAACTACCATGTTTCAGTATGGCGTGCGAAACGGGAGTCGAGATTGCGGTGCCACCATTACCTGAGATAGCCTTCGAGCTGGGCTCCAGTATGAGTGAAGCTTCGTCGTAGCTGTTTGTCATTAGGCCTGCGTTAATTGGGTAAATGTCCGTCACCCTCGGAGCGAGAGGAGCTTGGGAAACGGGTCGGTCAGCAGCGGTCGAACCCGTTGCAGTTACCATGACTCGCTGGTCGCTAGCTGCAACTCGAAGCTTTGCCGGTGCTTGCTGGATCTTGCTCGGTGCGACTGCCGGTTCATATACAATTCGAGCTGGTTGCTGTTGTTTGGCAAGTACCAGCTGATGCTTTTCAATCTTGAACTTGTTGTCCGACTGCTGCAGCGCTTGAACGAACGGTGCGCTCATTAGTCGCTTCGGTTGCTTCTGTTTTCTCTGCTGAGCCACTGGACGCGGTCTACCGTCGAGCAGTTTCATTGGACTAGCGAGATTCATCTGAGTGGGCTCCGAAGCCATGGCCATCCCCTTCGGGACACGACTGAAGGGATGTGGCGAGAACGCATCACTAGGAATCAGCTGGAGCGTTGTTTCTCCGCTACCAACTCCATATGGGAGCAAAGAAGCCGGTTGGAAGTGGAAGTTCACATTTGAACCCGGTGCTAGAAGATAGGGTGTAGGGAACGGCTGTGGCTGGAAGGGGAAGAAACTTAGAGGGGGAAAAGGGAGAAAATAATATATGATTACTAAGCTTGTCAGCAGGACGCGAAAAGTTAGACTGTTACCGTAACCATTATTCGTCTAGCCGCTTGCTGTTACGGACGGAGGTTTAGGAACTGGTTAGTCTACGCAAAATGAAAACGCTTATTAGTTTGTTATCATCAGATTGGTTAGGTTCCAAATTGCAAGCAACTAACACTAGAAATGAAACAAGAGGAATTTAAAAAAGTAATTTTATTAGGTTAAATCTAGGGTACAATAATCCTATGGTCGAAATATAAAAAAATGGAACTCTGAAAACATAAATTTATCGACATCCTACGCTAACTGCAGTTCGCTTATAAAACTATATCGATCAATACATCGAAGTCGACCTCGCGAGATCCAAAGATTACGTAATTGTATGTAGAGAGTTAAAATCTGCTTCGATGGCAAGCTGTTAAAAAGGATGAATTTGTACACACAGTATTTACAGAATGGCCACTATCACTTCTATCCTCGGCGGTAATACAATCTAGCTCTAATTTCGGTAATACACTACAGGTCCACTAGCCACCAGTACAGCATCCATAGGTAAGCTTCTCTTTGTGGCGTTGATTGTCTGTCCTAGATCTACACTTTCCGGGACGGCATAAATCTTGGCTCCTGGTCCGGCTATCGTCAAACTTCTCGGATGGGTAATTGCCGTGCCGTTTGGTCCAACAATGGCCGTACCACCGCTCCCGGCCGTTGCCACTCCGCCTGGTCCAGCGATCGCAATACCTCCCTGTCGTACCCTCAACCGCTGAATCACCAATCCACCATTCGGAGGCTCAACCTGACGATTGAAGATCCCAAATGGGCCCTTCTCCTGGATGACGTCTCCATCCTTCGTATCTGGGTTCTCCTTCAAATCTTTGATTTCCGCTAGTACCGCATTTGGTGCCGGTGTAGATGGAATGAAGCGGTTCGTAAAGTTCTGAAAAGTGGCCGAAATGTTGAAGCTCCGTGCTGTGCCTCCGGGTCCTTTATTCAAAATCATCATCTCCACATCATGTTCCATTTCATCTTCACTGCTACCACTTGTGGTCAGGAACTTATTGTTGAGGAATTTATCATTCGGCAGAACCGGAGTCTCCGTCGTCTTCTCCTGCTTATCCTCCTCGTCATCTTCCAATTCGTAGTCTACCGCCTCTAGCATCTCCTCCAACAGTTCTTCTTCGATTTTATCCTCTCCCACCACTTCCGTTATATCATCCACAACTCCCTTCCCCTTCTTAATCTTTCTCTTCTGTTTCTCACCAGTCTTATCCAGGGAGACTTTAGCCTTGCGCTTGAAAACATCGAGCGTGCTGAAATCGATCGTGCTTGGAACGTACCGAATCTCACTGGTGCGTCCATCAGCCGACGGGACACTGATCGGCAGCACATAGATCCTCGGCGTCAGCTCTTTACTCTGCTTGACCGGTGCAATGTACTGATGCTGGAAGGACCGCGGGCTATCGGGCAGCGGCAGATGCAGATACGGCGCCGGGTAGTAGTAAACCTGATTTCGGAAGGGATCCGACGACGAGACCAGTTCCTCCGCCTCAAACTGTTTGAACATCGGCCCCGGACTGATCGTGGTTTGGAAGTTCAACGGTTGATACACCGGCCGGGGAAAGAAGTAACCCTCATGAAAGTTTTGCTTCCGTGGGAAGGCAACTTCCTGCTTCTTGCGGTAGCCCATCGCCTGGTTGATTCGCTCGATTTCGCGCAGTATCCGCTGGGTTTCCTCGATCGACCCGCGCTGCTCGGCGTACGGCTCCAGGACACGCTCTTGCGGCACCAAGCGGATCACTTGCTTTTCGATCCTAAAATGAAGAAATGTTGGATTAGGGGGGTTTCCTTTCTCTTATCAAAATGATAATGGACGAAAGTTATGAAATAATGACGGAGGAAAATTGTGACGATTGTGGTATTGGTTTTAATTGGTGCTGTTTCATATGATAAATTCGCAGTTTTTGAGCGCTGGAAATTTTTCAAATTTATCGTGTACGATGTGATCAGAGTTTTTCGTGAATGGAAATGAATTGAATGTATTAAGAGGGTGGTAAGTGGTCCCGTGGCCGAGTGGTTAGCGTCCCACATTATCATGCCGGGGGTTCGGGTTCGATTCCCGTTCTGGCCGGGGGATTTTTCGTCAATTTTTCGACTTGTACTGTGGTCACGCGTATTCTAGAGCTTGCCACTCCAAAACATATTCAAGGCGTTTCTAATAAAAATCACGCAAGTAATACTTACGATGAGAAGGCCAAAGATCCACTGGGAACTTTAGTGCCATTCAAGAAGAAAAAGAAGGGGGTGGTACACTATGGAAACTTGAAAAAAATAAAAAAATATTTCTGGCGTAAAATGTTCTCTGGGATATCTACCTTACAGTAGATTTTGTCCCAGGCTTACCCGATGCTCCGTTCTAAAGTTACAAGCCAATTAGTGGACCTAAGTATTTGCCGTTATCAAACAATATAATGGAGATTAATTTTTGAATTGACACATAGGAGCATTTGTGGATCAATGACTCGAACAGCTCGATTCGCTTACTATCACGAACAGAGCGGTGGATTTGCAATGATGCATACAAATGCAATTGGATGCATGCAACCAAAAGTCGAAAGTTTTAGAAATTGCAGCAAACGTGTAACTTTAATGATGGTCTACAAGGCATTTTAGAGATAGTGAAAGAATTTAAGCTTGAAATTGGACCGAAATACAACAATTTATGCGGAAAATCGGATAAGGAACGAATCGAACGAGCAGAGGTCCGGATGTCAGAAGCATCTAGAGAAGCCCGCATGTCCAATTTGGCAACAGAAAAGGGACAGAAAGATCACGTTGAAGGACCATTTTATGTTTCAGGGATTGCAGACTGAAGACACGATGTAAAATAAACGAAATAAATGTATCTAAAATTTAGAACGCGCCTTTCTCGAAACTAAGTTTTGCAAACTGGTGGGAATTTTTTGTCATCGTACGTAGAATTTTTTCGATATATTTTGAAAAATGACATTTTGGTGAATGTTTTTGTCTAGATTTTTGAGAAAAAACGCATTTTTTTACGAAAATGTCGCAATTTTGTTGAAAATTAATATTTTGAAAAAATCCTACGTACGATGACAGGAAATATATCCAAGATCACGTAAAAAGAATTGGTTGAAATCGATCTACTAGAAAAACTTGTAGAACCCTACCCCTTTACAATGTTTAGATTACAAGGGTTCAACAAACCGGCTGCAGCTATTCAGGGGACACCGATTTGTCAATTTACACCAATTTATTTTTTGTTTGTGAAAAATATGTACATAACAAAATTGTGATATCAGATTGATCATAGTAATTCATTTTTTCGTTGAAAAATATCACGAAAATCTCATACTTTTTATGGTGTTCATAGTGCACTACCCTCTTAAGAACACTCGTGGCAAACCTTGGATTCTCTGATAATGATTTCATCAGAACACACTCCGCCAGCCGTAATACCATACAATGGATCTGTCTGCGAGGAGACAACCGTTCTTTTGATGTCTACAAGTAACCAAACAGGGTGCTTAGGCAGAACCAATTAGCCGAAACGTGCTCTCGGAAGTTGTACGACCAAGTTCTGACGAAGTACCAAAATTGGTTACTCATCGACGACGAAATGCGGAATATCCAAGAAGTAACAGACAATTGCGAATAGCGTGACAGTGAGCGGGATTAGAGCCGCCATCTTGTACTCAAAAGGCTCCTACGCTCAGCACGCATGAAGCTGTGAAATAGGGAGTTTCACATCGCTCTTACTTCCGTTGCAATAGGAAGACTAATTGCAATCCATCGCGAGCTTCGTGAAGTGTGAAGGGAATGGTATGGAATGAGTGATCGCAGAGCAAGGCCGTGTTGTATCGATTTTAGAAATGGCCGCACCAATGTTACTAAAAACTTGTTGATGAACATAAAAAAACTCGTGAAATCCGCCGTTTCAAGATTGTCAGAACATTTTCACCAGAAATGTTTGAAAAAAATGTTATGGAGAAGCTTGACTACCTCACATTTTGTTCCAGGTGGGTTCACAAGTTACGGGATTTTTCATTGCAGTGCACATGTTAACTCGTCATAATGTATAAAGAGAGATAAGGACCTAGAAATCTTTTCACCAAGATGGTGGCTCTTGCTACTTCTTCTACCACGCGAGTCAAAAGCGTTTCCCTCTTTCTGAGTAGCTCTCACAGATGAGTTTTGAGTAGCTACCACAGAAAAAAAATTGTAAAATTTCATTGGGATATTTTCGGCGAGTGATTTGAAAGGTTAAAGCCGACGATCAAATCATTTCATTGAGAAAGGGCACAAGGGTGGGTCCCTGTGAAGTTTGGGACTGAATAAACTGAAATTTGAACGAAAACTAATTATCTGGCGAAGAAAGGGCAGTTGTCAACTAAACCAAAGTGTTCTTCACGAACAAGATAATAAACTCGAAGATGTACAATCAAAAATTTTTGGAAAATTGCCATCTACTGCCATTAAGATTTGAAAGCTGCCGGAAGGTACGTCAGGAGTAGAATGACAGCTGGGTGAATTTAATAGAAAGGAATATCTCAAAAAAACATCAACTTTATGGCACCAATTCAGAATCTCTGATGCCAGTAAAGCAGTATATCAGCATGTTTTATAGCACTTAATATACATGTTGAAATCAGGCTCACCAACATGCATATTTAGTGCTAATGCTTACAAGCATTAGAACGAAAGCATAATTATCGCTATTGCCAAGCACAAAAAAGCAAATGTAGCAGTGTGTCCAGGCTCAAGGCTCATGAGATAATCAGCATATTACATTCACTGGACACTCCTTAACATCCATAAAGAGATGAGGGTGGGTATATGACGCCTTGTATTTCGCCTTCTTAACATTATATCGGCCCTATTGGACAATTATCAAGAGGAAATTGAAGAAAACTAAAGAGATAACACAAAAAGGTTGACCAGCAAGATGTAGTACAGATGATTTCTAGCCTTAGAAACAGATATATTCCAGACTTCTCGCCATTTATTAGGAATGGAATGGTAATGAAAACTTAGGTTTTCATTAAAAATTATCAAAGAATTTTTAGGAAAAAAAATTCATTGAAAAAAAATATTTTGAAAGCAAAAATTCATTTTTCTCGAAAAATATACATTTAAATTTCTGAAAAAATAGATATAAATAGCCCTTACAATTTCCAACAAGTTTTCCATACATCGGACGATGGGCACATTTACATGGAAAAAGTATATCGAACAACAACTTTTTAATTTTTTTCTTTGAAAAAAAAAACTATTAATGTTTAATTCGTAACATTTTTATGTATAAATTATCGCAAATTACATGCTCTGTCAACTTTTCTCTATTTGGAAACATGTCAAGAACATGTCAAACGTGAGAATTTACACACAAAAATGTTACGAGCAAAACATTATTTTTTTCAGGAGTTTTCGTACAAAAATGACTTATATTCCAAAAACTAAGTTCACGTTTTAATAGAATCTCAAACTTTGTCAAAAACACTATATCGCTATCTTGAATTTAAACGAAATTAGGATAAGTTTTATTTTTTCAAAGAAAATATGAATTGTTAGAAAAACTTTTTCCCTGTAAATGTTGTAAATGTTGGAAATTATAAAAGCGAAATTTTTTCCCAAAAAAATTTTGGTATTTTTTCGTAAAAATATAAACAATTTCCTACGTTTCATCCTTTGACATGAGTTTTGTAGGTATCATAGTTTTTACATTATAATTTTTTGTAAAAATTTAAGAAAAAAAATGTGGCTTTTTCCAAAATGTTGTCTAATTATTTTTCGAATATTTCAAGTATGCAAAAGTGCTTAAATGACCCATGTCTTTACACCCACAACGTTTCACTGCTATCTGGGATTGTGCTGCCAATTGGCATGAAATTCGTCATTAGTAATTGTACAGGAATATAAATTGAGCTTAAACCGACTAGAAACGGAGTGCCTGAAATTCGAATTCCCTCTGTCCGAAATTTGATTTTTCCATAAATAGTGTCCGAAGTTTGATTCGAATTCGTTTTTTTTCGAAATTGAAAAAAAATAATTCGATAATATTTTATTTTTTCTGTTTTCTGCATCAAATGCCTTAATTTTATTGGGATGGTATCTAATCTAGTACGACCTAGACACTAAACATCAAACACAAATTTATCGAAACTAGATTTTTTTCAAACTGGCCTACATGATATCTCTTCTAATGAACCAACTTATTTCAAATATGTATGAACACAATCTTGATACATCTTATCTGTTTTTTCTGTGTTTTTTTTTTTTTTGTATTCATCTCTATTATGGCTGTCATGATCTTGGTGATAATAGACTGTTTTTAGCTTTTATATTGTAGTAAAAAAAATTTTAGCGTCTCGCATGGTACAGATATAAACGATAAGAATTTAAAAGTTTTGTAAGGGCTGATCTAGAAATTTTTCGTAAAAGAAAATTTCTCGATTTCTCTGGATAAAGATATTCAAAGTCAATCCAAAACTGTGCAACATGGGTATTTTTATTTTCTAAAACTCTATTTCTTAAAGAGTTAAGACGCGTTCACATTATGCCGAATGATGCCGATCGGCCTGTACCAGGCGGCATATTCGGTTCGTTATGTAATGCGGACGCCCCATCGGGTGCACGAAACCATCACGAACACACGAAGCATTATGTCGTCAACGTGAATTTGCTTTGTTTATTTTGATTTGACTTTCTTTGATACGGACCCAGGGTACGGTTATGAGAAGGTATCCTGGACTCGAAGTGTGTTCGACACGATTCACTTATACACTCTCAACTATGACATCTTAGCTTTGACGGAAAGCAGCAATCGCAAAGCAATTCATAACAAGTGTTTTTTTTTGTTGCGAATATTACTTGTTTTGCTACTTTTAATTTGAACATACATCAATAATACGTGAGATAGAGGAGTTAGTGAACCATTAAAGTTAGAATAACGGAGCTAGTACCCAGGATGTGTTGTTTCTGTGTTGCTTTTTAAAGCGGTCTATTTACGGCGGCCCGAATGCGAAGGAATATATTATATATAAAATATTTCTATTTTCAGATAACTCTATGGCTCGTTGTGTGGCACCCGGATGCGTGAGCGTTCGGTCATTAATACCCTGGCTCGAGGTCAACTCGAATTATGATAACATATTCCACAAATTATCATTCCATCGATCCCCAAGGGATGTGACTATTCGGAAGAAATGGCTTCGGTTCTTTGGACAGGACCTAAACAGCAATACTAAAAACATGTACATTTGCTCGCTTCACTTCAGTCCAGATTGTTTCATTCATATCGATGGCTTGGAAGTATAATATCGCCGAAAACTGACACAAACAGGTAAATTTGAAAAAATCCTTATTATAGTTACAATTATTACACAAAAAATGTTTATGTTGAGCGGTTCCTACAGTCAGAAAGGTCAACGATTCTCATGCCTCGTGAAATCACCGAAGGCTCGCCGAAAGGTCTTGATTGACATCAAGCAAGAGTAAAAAATCATAAATCATCCATAACATCCGTGGAATTGGTCCAGTTTTCTAATGGGACGAAACATGACTATCCCAAGACGGATATTCCGTCAAATGAAATCGGGAGCAGCACTATCAACATCTCTAATGAAAAATCTAGTGATTCTGCTAGTTCTGAAAGCTTAATTCAAGCACTGCAGTAGGAAGTATCGGAGAGCTGCAGAGAGCTTCAGGAAACTCTGAATTATCGAACCATAATTTCCCATAGGTTTAGATTAGAAAAAAAAAATCTAAATAGTTTATTTTTACGCTGCAATGAATAAATGTATATATTTAGCTAAAATACAAAAGATATAAACTTATTTAGACGAATTCATTATACCGCTCCATGATACTTGCAAAGCTAACACGTCACAGCCTCACTGTTACTCATGCACGAGTCAGTCCAGACTACCTTGTCATAAACGTACCCTGATACGGACCGACTTATTTCGGGCTGGGTTCGGCATGATTCGAATCGGTTTCCGGCACGATGGCAAGCCCGGGCACGTCCACACTTATTCGGCTTTACCGGGCGACCAAGACCGATTGGCGTAATGTGGACGCGTCTTTACATTTGTTATGTTCGGGACAAAAATGGGTTTCTGTTTTATGCTCATGAATTTCGGTCGAAATTCGGAAAAACGGTGCTGCGTGACCGCAAAGCAGAAGCTGAAGAGGAAGGCCGAAAGCAATATGAATCTATCATTCCGTGTCTGAGTCCGGGAGATCGAAGCAACCGGCCAAACAATGAATCCTGGCCAAAATGGACATTGTTGGTCGTCCGTGTCGGAGCAGCAGACAATCACTCAAAAGGAACTGAAAGTGTTTGTAAAGAACATCTTCTCGGCAAAGCATAAAGTCGTGGTCATAATGGATGACGAGACCTACTTGACTAAACGGCAACGACTAGCAGGGGGCCGGATACTTTACCGGCGAGCAACGGATGTCCATTCGCTGTTATTTTCTTCGTGGCTTGTGGAGAGATATACAGTACGAATTGCCTGCTGGAAGTTGCCGTCTTCTTCAAGCAGTAGCACATAAAGAAGTTTGTGATCTTACGGCAGCACCTGCAGTCGGGTTAATATGCCATGAGATCACTAAAGAAGATTGAGCGACTGAAAATAAACGTTGTACCGAAAACCCTTAGGCGGCTCGCACACCGCAGCAATGAGCAACTAGCAAACTGCAATACGCAATATACAACAGGCAACATATTTTGTTGTTCTTCGCATACCAGAGCAATAAAAACCCCTGACATTATGCAAACAATCGGCTAATGTACGAAACTTGTCAAAATATGGGCGATAAGTTGCTCTTCAACCGACACGCTTTGTTGCTAGCGACATGTGTTGCTCTGTAAAGGCGACAGCAATATCGTATTGCGTCGGTGTGCGAGATCAACAAAAATTAAATGGAATAATCCATTGGCGATAATATTGCGTATTGCATGTTAACAGTTGCTAGTTGCTTATTGCTCCTGTGTGCGAGCCGCCTTAGAGGCCAAAGAACTGCAAAGTTTAAAGCCGCCTTAAAGCAAAAAAGCATTCAATGTCCTCTAGTTGCGACCGACTGAAAATGAGGATCAGCCGAATACCGTAAAGCCCCCTGGCATCGAAGAGTTTTTATTGAAGCCTTGATAGACGTTGATCCATTGAATTATCATTTGTAGATTTTTCTCGTCTCCATCCGAAATAAGTCCATTTTTTTAATGCACGCGTTACATTAATTGATATATACGAATACTGAAGTTAATATTCAAACAAACCTATGCGACACTTATTCCTAATATTTGCATTTATTATCTTTTGATTGAGTTATTAATATCAATTAATACATAGCTTATAATTATGCATATTTGGCAAACGTTTTTCCCAGGGAAACCGACATTTTGAGGCAGTGATAAATACCAATGATACTTAGTGTTCGTGTTGAAAAATGAACGCTCATTTTGTCGTGCTACATTTTTGAATATTCGATAGAAATACAAGTTTCTCTTCACTTAATACAGGGTCTTTCAGATTAAACGCGCACGCAAAATAATCGGATAGCTCCTTAGAATTTTTTTTTGCTCCGTCGATGGAAACACTGCATTTCCTGTTTTGAGACGATAATATTCGGCTGCTCGTTCAGTCTGATCGGATGGTTTTTAGTGTTAAGATGTACAATTTACAAGAACGTGTGTTTTTAGTGTAATCGTATTACTCGAGCAACCGAAGCCTTAATGAAATTTTGTTTTTTTTATCCCATTTGTTTATTTTAGGCTCATTAGCATTGTAGCTGCAACAGAGCCGAATTTTCAATCGTGTACATGTCACATGTTTATCATATCTATAATTAGCACATTAGACAGTTGCCATTTTTCGGCGTAAAGTATTCCTTCTATACCATTGCATATGATACATTACATTTCACAGTAGCTATTTAGGCGTAAGAGTGTTCGTTCTGTTCTTCCATTGTCCAGTTAGACCGGACAGCGGAGACAGTTGATATGATCATTGTTGAGTTATTAATAGAATAGCAGCCCGATGTTTCTTGCAGAGCAGAGCAGTTGTATGGATGAATCGATCTTATTTCAACCGTGGATCGATCTCCATCGCTGATGATTGTTGCGTGGATGTAGTTATTCTGTAACAACACAAAGATGGTCAATGAGGGCCCTGAGTTTTGAACTCACGATCGATCGCTTACTAAGCGAACGCGCAACCAATGTGGCTACGAAGACCCCCTGAAATTTTGTTCTCTTATGGTAAGAATTTCAATGTACGCCTGTATATGATATGATAAATAAAATGCACTGCTCTTGAAGTAGCCATGATTTCTTGTTTACATGTAAATATCATTCAGTAGCACTCGATCAGTGCTGACAGTAATTGCACTTTCAATAAACCATAGTACAACACAAACGTGATTTTCAAAATTTGTCATCATTTCCATTCTGAAATATAAATGTATTGTAAATAATATGGTATAACAAGAAGTAACACAGCACATTTATCGAGCATTTATGATCGATATTATGTAATCGCACACTTAAAAACCTGTAAACACCCAATCGTCACAATCATCGTTGGATTTTCAGGGAAGGGAAAAATCAAGTTCAAACAAACGATGAGCTTCTGCCATTCGTGGTCCACAAATTCTGTTCGCAAAGCAAATAATTTCCGCGCGAATAATTGTCACACAAATTACCAAACATATTAATAATATAAATCCAAATGCAAGCGATGCACCAAAACAACTACAAAAACATACACACAAACACAGATTAATTGTTAAACAAAAACAAATAAATCAAGCACTCTAGCAAGCAGCTCATCATTGGTATTAAACTTGAAAAAAATGAAACAAAAACAAATAAGAATAGTATTTATGTACAATAGAAAGAAGGAAACTCATGTAATGGGATAGATAGCTTAAGATATCATTATTAATTATTTAAACGTACCTGTACATTACGATATCATTAGACTGTCTTTGCGTTTGTTTTAGTTATTAGAAGCCCAACACGACAACACACGCACATTAGAGAGACGGACCCGAAAACGCTTGGCTAACGCATTTCCATTTAACAAAAGAAAAAAAAACATTTACGAGAAACGTTTTCCTGCTCTTTTTTCTCTAGAGAAATAATGTTAGACATCACTTGATTAACACACGGATACGCGTCTTGTCGCATCAAATTTCCCGTTTTAGGTGCGCATACGCTAGCGTTAGGATTCGCCGGGAAAGGAAGCATAAATCTATATCCGAGCAGCACGCGATCTTCCCAGCAGCAGCAGAAGCAGCCGGGCCAGAACAAAATTCTCCCACGAATGCAGAGAGCCCATCGAGTGTTCGAAACCTTGTTCTCTCCTTCGTCTTCACATCTGCCTCATAAAACCGATCTGGAGCCCAACGTAGTTAACGTTTTTCTCGTTAAGATAATATGGGCTTACACGGTTCCCTGATCCCCCTGTGCCCCCGACAGGTATGTACTGAGATTTCCGTTGACTGCTTGGGGCGCATTACTGGGCTATTGTTTCTGCTCGGACGAAGCTGCGATTTATTGTAACATGAAGCAGTAATCAGTTTGTGAGAGGGGAAAATAAAAGATAAACGGATTCCTGACGATGAAAGGAAAGATTGATGGATTCGGCTGTTTGGAAGGTGAAGGAGAAGAAAAAAAATCACCTGGTAGAACCCAAATAAACACTAAAACAATCTAACCCAAATAATCACACTAAATCAAAACGTTGGTATGTGTGTGCTCACCATGAGCTTGAAGAAATGTATGTTGACGGTCTCGGGGGAGACCCCGCACCAAGAGAGAGCTTCGGGGACGAAGCAAAATTGGTTAATTGGTTGTCTAATGTTGTCGATGGGTTTCCCGAATGATTGGTTGATTTATTTGAGACATCATTCAAATATGTTATTTGCCAGTCACGAAGGGAAAAGAAAAAGCGTTAGCGATATGGAAACCATCCAATAAGAAGCTTTTTGGAACATACATATCATCATATGAAATAACAACAAATTAATTCCAATCACAACTTGGTGTACATAAAAAGTCATAACAATGACCAGGCTTTTTTGGGGGCAACAAAAAAAGAAACAAGGTCAAATAAGCACACACTCGCAGGTGGTTGTTTAGAAAGTGGCTACTAGACTTGGTTAAAACCGCAACATTTGCAAACACGCCATCGGTCAGATAACAATAGCCCACGCACTCAAACCGGTCGGACGAAAGTACAATAAGAAGGCACGCGAGTGCGGAGGCGGCGGCGGCGGTATCTTTCATTTACGATTTTTTCCTCCTTCTTCCTTCGGCGGCATGATATGACAGCGGTCAATTAAACGGAGAACAGGCGGGCGGTGGAAGGGCAGCAAAACAGAGGTTGAAACATTAGAAACAGACAGAAGTTAAAACGATTGCGAGAAGCTAGAGAGAAGAAGAAAAACAAATAGCGGATAGATTAGCGTGTTATTTCGATGAAGGCTTTGCGATCTTCGGCACAACTAAAAAGAAGAATTATAGAAGGATAGAAGTGGAAAGAACATTGAACATTGATTACACCCACAACAACAGCAACAACAGCAATGATCCAAATCGAGTTCCAAAGGAGAAATGGAAAAAAGTACAGTCAGTCACGAGTTCATGTATGCAATTCAGAGAATTTTATGCTGAAAAGAAACCTTATCAAGCATCAATAGATTAACAAATCGAGCTTGTTAAGATGCCTTGGATGTTGGATGAGTTCTAAATTTACATAAATATTACAGAATAAAACTTCTTGTGAATATAAACCTGACATGTTTGTTGAGTGTCCTCAGGTGAAAAAAAAAACAAAAATATACGAGGGTCGTTCAAAAAATGAGTTTCAGTGCCTCAGAAATTGCGGAAAAATTAAGTTAGGACAAAAAACAAGGTGATTTTCGCAATCTGCGTTTTATTTTCTATTTTTTTACATAATCGCCGTAACGTTCGAGGCATTTTTCATAGCGTTGCACGATTTTTTCTATTCCGAGCGCGAAGTGCGTAGCGTCCAACTTTTTGAAGTACGATGTAACTGCGTCACGAATTTCTTCAGTGTTATCGAATCGTTGACCGACGAACGCCTGTTTCATCACCGGGAATAAGTGATAGTCGCTAGGGGCGAGGTCTGGGGAGTAGACAGGATGCTCGAACACAGTCCATTTCAATTTTTTCAATTGCTCTTGAGTTAGGCGAGCAGAATGGGCCTATATCAAATCAAAAAATTATCTCGTCTGTTATTAATATTCACTAAGTTATCAGGTGTATTAAAACGTCCCCAGTTACTTTTGGAGGTAACAAATGTATTGCTATCGAATATAATTTATTACTTCCAATTAATACGTTCTCGGAAGGTTCAGCATATGAAAAAAAAAGTTATTAACCACAAAGTTATTGAGAATGGTCAATTCAGCCTTAGTTCTTTGTAAAATGATGATGTTTATACAGGGTGGCGTATAAGTCACGCAATGTTCTCTGAAGGAAAAAAAACGATCGCACTGCAACTATCGAGCGTGTTGGTTCCTAAGCGTTTCAGTTGTCGACTTTGTATCGTTTTTTATTCGAGAATAAATATTTTGCATCGTGAGACATTTTTATACGATTATTTTTTGTACAAATTTGTTGCGTGACATATTCGCCACCTTGTACATAGTCTTTCTAAATTTAGATTACGTACTATCAATTTTAGAGAGACATTTCACACGTGAAAAAAATCGGTTGTCTCCCATTCACCCGAAACACGTTTACCCGAAGCACATTTACCCGAAAGCAACACATACCCGAATGACATTCACCCGAATGTAACAAATACCCGAACGCTACAGATACCCGAACGCTACAGATACCCGAATGCAACAAATACCCGAATGGACATTTACTCGAATGTTACAAATACCTGAATGTGACATTTACCCGAATGAAACATTTACCAGAATGGAATATTTACCCGAATGAAGAAAGAAAAATTATTATGATTATGAGTTTTGTCGAATCTCCTGTTACGAAGTAAAATGAGAAATTGTAATGAGGAAATTCGAAAAATATGTTGAAGACTTCGCTGTGTCGTTTATAGAAATAAGTGTAGGCACAATTGATATGCCGTCTGCTTTACTTTCCTTTTTGCTCTTTAAGGCCAAGAGACATGAGCATGGGTTATGGAATATTCCGAAAATTAAGAAAGTAACTTTGCCATAAAAATTCAAATGAAAATGTTGCAAGTAATAATTAAGAAAAAAAATGGTACTTACGTATTTACCATCGCAGCGCAGTTTTTATCATGAATTTATTATTTCGCGATAAAATTCTGATCTGAGAGCAATGTATTGGGGGCGAAGTCCCCATTTAACGAGGATAAGGAACCAAGACGGCGCCAAACCGAGTCGGCCGCCGACCCGCCGTCGGAAGCGACGGAAGCTCGCAAGCAAACCTGTGTTCCACCGGAGGCGATCCTTTAGTCAAGTCCGACCGAGCATTAGCAAGCGTCGGACGGCACACGTTTACCTGGTGCATTACGTTTGCCCGGTTAATTATGAATGTCATGTATGTCATGTTTGATCCCAGAAGAAATTTTATTGCAAAAAAATAAATTCATAATCAAAGTTGCACTTCAGTGCTTTACGATAAGAAACGATGACCCAAAAACGTTCAAAAATTTCCATCGAGTAAATTCTAATTATCCAGCATTGCGTTTCACAGTGCTGTACTACGATATCAGCGCGTGGCCTGACAGGAAAAAAAACTGTACTATTTCACGTTATCCACTCAAATCCACTATTTCTCAAATCACACTACCCACGAGAAATACTTTTTCAATGAGAATGAATGTGCGAGACAAATATGATTTTCATATAACAGTGATCAGAAATAAATACACAAATACTTCCTAATTCTTTCGGGTGAGTGTCGCATTCGGGTAGATGTTACATTCGGGTAAATGTTACATTCGAGTGAATGCTGTATTCGGGTAAATGTCAGTTCGGGCAGATGTTACATTCGGGTAGCTGTCGGATTCGGGTATTTGTCACATTCGGGTGAGTGGAATTCAGGTGAATGTCTTTCGGGTGAGTGGGTTTCGGGTAAATGTGACACAATCGAAAAAATCAGTGCCAATCTGTACTTGCTGGTGAAAATCTGTAATCTGTACCGTACAGAATCTGTACCAAAACTAACGGAACAATCTGTACCTTTCCAGAACAATCTGTACGTGTGGCAACACGGGTCGGCACAAAAGAGTCGATTGTTGTTGTCTACACAAAGAGATTTCAACAAAATCAAAATGAGTGGAGAAAAAAAAATCAGCATGCAAATCCGAAATCTTGTTATTTAGGACCATTTGCAGCAGAATTCACAGCGGAAGATTGTAAAGAAGTTTGGAATAAGTCAGGGAGTAGTCCGTGAGATTGTGCACAAGCACAAAGCTTACAGTTCGCTTGCTGACAGATCTGGAAGAGGCCGTCGTCGGAAGATCGATTGCCAGACGGATCAACGAATAATCCGAGAAGTGAACGGTGATTTCTCGAACTCGGGCTTTTATATTTGTGTTCTATTTTTATTCAAACAATATTGAGAAAATAGTTATCTAATATTGTTTTAATACAATGTAAACAACACTTTGTTTATATCGTTTCAATATCGACCGCACAGCTCTAACTGTCATAACATGAAGAAACGATGGGTTACTCAAAGGTTTTGAACGATTTGATATTACTTTTTGGGAGTGGGCTTTTATTTTTGTCATCGCATTTTTGCACACATTAAATAAGTCAAAATGGCGAATATTGTTAATTGCTTGAAAAAGTCATAGTTAACAAACAATTATATGAAATTACGGTAGTAGTTTTAGATAAAATAGTCCAGAAATTGAGAAATTCTAAACATTGAATGTAATTGAATAAACATTCCATGTAATTAATTTTCGAAAAAAATATAAAGCTTAAAGTGCTTAACTGATTTACGATTTATTATGTGTAAATTAATGGTGTTTTAGCTCTTAGCGGTCGTATGTCTTCTTTCACCCACCATGCTGCCGTTCTACGCATAGTTGTTTCATGTTACTTTTTAACAACTTCGACTTTTCTTCATAAAACGATGTTTTATGCCTAATATTCCAGAAAACCGCAAAAAAAACATATTGTTTGTTCCCATCTTTTCAAAAAACAACATCAAGCTCAATTGTCCCATGTTGATATTCTAGGTAGAAATGTCCCACCATGTATTTTTGGTAGTTCCATAATAAATGAATCGGTTCAAGTACAATAATTTCATGTCAAGCTTTCAACAGGGCTAATGCACTCATTCCTGGTTTGGAAGAACGCTTTAATTCTCAAACAAATAAGACAAAGTTTAACAGAACACGTGTACACCTTATTAGCGAATGCCTAATAACAATGAGATTTATATTCAGCAAAGGTGTTGCATCACTCCCTTCTTCATAAATCGATGTTTCTATGCATAATCTTTCGGAAAATAAAATATCATCAGTGCATTAAGCATTTCAAGATATTAGAACAAAGTGTCCGAAATATGATTCAGAACGGTATTTCAAAAAACCGCATCAAGTTCAATTGTCCCATGTTGTTATCCTAGGCATAACTGTCCCACCATGTAATCAAGCTCTAGTGGATCAAGTGAGGAAAACTTTTCACATTTCATTAAACAATAGTTTACTGTTTATAAAAAAATCCGGTATATTGCCAAACTGAAATTCTTAAAGCTTCTGGTAGAAATTTTCAAATATGCTAGAAAACTTTGGTTGCGTTTTTCTCAGTTGCTGATTTTGGAACATGGGACAACTATGCGTAGAACGGCAGCATAGTAATTTCAACAATGAATCAGCTCACATTTTTTCTAAACAAATCTTAATCTTTACTGAACTTGTTCACGAATCAAAACGGTTTCGGTTTCTATTAATAGTTGAAAACAGAAGTTGTCACTCACGTTGATGTTTTCCTTTTCTTAATAAATCGTAAATTGGTTGAGTGGTCTAATAGTTTAAAATTTTCAAAAATGGACGTATTGGCAAAACATTCATTTTTTCAGACAACCACATTTTTTAATTTAGTACTCATAGGATGAAAAGAAAAAAAAAGCGTATATTTTACGGTTTTACGAATATACGTGGTTTAAGTAAAATCAGAACATATTTTTCCGGTGGGTTCCTTTACCATGAATTTACTGCTAAAGTGCTCGCCAAGGACACGCTTTCTAGACGCTTTTCAAACAGTAAATGGTAGTAAGCTAAATGTATTAACTAGAATTATTACATTATAATTCAATTGAATGACTTTTATTTTGTTTATTTTGTAATGTGGTTTACACTGTATAAGAGAGGTAGAACGAATTGGTTTGAAATTTATCATTGTCCATTTTTTATTTCATTAAAATTTGGAAGGGGACGACCAAAACCCTCAAAATCGTGAGCTCTAATAATACTCAATAATTAAAAAAAAATACTCGCGACCGAAATAAAATTAATCATTTTCAACTATTCAGAAAAAAACACATACCAATCTACCATTAATTACAAGCCTGATATTTCAAATTATCTAAACTTTAGTCTTCCGAGAGATAACTTTTTGTATGATAATTATGTTGCAACAAAACTCACTAACAAAAGATATTTTTATCAAAATCAACTAAAGCCCGGTTGTAAGCTGATTTCGTCGAAATTTCATGAGAAAATAAATCTCTGTATCTTCGTTTCAAAAGAAGAGCTATATTATCGTGATATGAACCTGATGAAATTTAGTTCCTTAGTATCGGTGCTTGCCCTCAACATGACAGAAACCAACGAAGGAAAATCGATCGATGACTTCGGCTCGCTATGTTTAAACACAATGGAATCCGTTCATAATGACATCGAAGGGATGTCATAATAAGCGGATGTCATACAAAGCGTTTTGTAAAAAAAAACTGTAAATGGTAATAATGTCATTATATCCGATTTTTTTACAAAGATTTTTTTTATGAAAACCAAACTCCGTTGTGTAATTACATAATAATAGGCGATAGATCAATATAAACCGTATCATAATAAACGTGTTCTACTGTGTTCATAACTAATTTTAATAATATTATTGTATACTAATAGGAAAGTTACCGCGTAGAATTAGAGCTCTTCCCGAATGTTGGATTATTTTAGGTAAGATCTCTAAGATTTTCTCTCAATAAAAAAAAAATTAGAAAAGGTAATAGATACATAGAATATCACAAAGATACAATTTACTAAAAAGTCAATAGTGCATCAGGAAGGCCGAAGAAACCCAATTAGGGAAATTTCCCCAAAATTCACATAAATAGATGTAAACTCGTGTGCATTAATTAAATTATTAAATCCAAAAATGAATTCAAAGTGTATTATTGCAAGTGAAATTCTAAACATTAAATCCATTCTGGCAACAAAACTATTTTGGACCGGAAGGAGTAATCTACGATGTAGATCATAAGCTATATAATTCAATATTCCAATTATATGTTTTTCGCGTTAAGCAGATATGCATAATTATACCGTTCGCCGACTGACTGTACTTTTTTCTGCAAAAAAATCTTCCAAAAAACAATCTACACCCCCCTGATTGACAATATGTTGGATCACTTCCGTGGAGATTCACATTTGCATCCGATTAACGCCCCATGATTGCTGCATTACAATGAAAACAAAAAAAAAACTTCAACCAAATTTATTCTATTTGATCCCGGAAATTCAACAAGTATTGAACAATATAATTGAACGATTGAATCGATTGACTGTGGGCTGAATTGTTTTTGCAAACTTACTGCACTGCCTGGGGACGGCATTGAATGCTGAGTACTAGCGTCGCTAGAATACACGTCTGAAAATAAATACAGAAAAGAAAAAAAAGAATCAATCAATAGAAATTCATTCAAAGGCAGATCTTGTGAGTTTTTTTTTATCCTCTGTTGGCTACTATTTCTAAATCAATTGGAATTAAAAAATTATTGCCCCGGATCGACGTGATTCTCATATCTGAGCAGAAGAAGTCGATGCGTCAGCCCACCTGTTCGGGGAAAAATGAACTCATATTCAGTATTTTTTCCAGCACTTTTTTGATTGGATTTGATGAATTATTTACACCCCCGCTCCGGAATGTGACGGAGCAAACAAAGAACCCGAGGGTATTTAAAATTCGGCACAAGCGACGAACTCGTCGCAAATTCGTCAGCGTTGAAAGACAAAAAAAAACCGTTGCGATCGCATACGAATGGACATTTTATTCGATCGCCGGAGAATGCACGTGTGCCTGTCATCTAATGATAGCGATTAGAAGAAGATGGATCGGGTCGATAACTGGTGTGCCCATGAGCTAGCTTTTATTCATGAATGGATTTTTTTCGGTGGCCAAATCGGTGTCATGGGTTCACCCAATTGTGCAACGATCAACAATCGTGACGGTTCGTGGGAGGAATTGGGGATCGAGAGCGTTAATTATTGCCTGTACGCGCTCAAGTACTGGTACTTGAGTCGGATCTCAGATGAGAGGATCAACTTTGCTGAATTAATTAATTCACAGTCCGTAAACAGAATGAGATCAGCTTCGAGCGAACGCAGCGATCGGGTTGACTAACCTGGTTCCTGGAAGTTACGGCAGCATAAAAACCAAGGACAAATTAAAAATCATTAGGGTGTAATTATTCCACGTAGACTCCGTTCCCGTCCAATGACGCGAGGTTTGGTCAGAAAAGTCCATGTCTTCGTCCACACTGTGATAATACGAGTCTTGAATAAAAACTACAATTTGCAAATGATGAAACGATCTGCGATGAAAGACGATCCTCGCAGGATTTCTGCAGCCTGCGCGTCAACCTACCCATGGCAGGAAACGCAAAGAGTAATCAGGTAAAAAAATGTAGCAAATGTAGGATATTCGCGATCTTACGCCGATGCGCCGGAGCACGTTCCCACCATTACCTCAATTACGATAATCTGTACGTTGAGGACAATCAATATCAGCTGATTTACGTTCGCGTCAGCAATCGACGAGAGTTCGATACACATCTATCGCAATCCTGACCAGCATGTTTGAAGTTTATTTCTCACATAACAGATAGGGATGGTATAGAATACGTGAAGAGGTGAACTCTGTATTTAATCCGGGTCTAGGAAACAAGATTTAAAGATCTTTGGTTGCCGAAATATTTGATCGATAAAATTCTTTCAATACTATTTTTTGCAAGTTTTTGCCGCAATATCGTTCATTTGAAGAATTCATCTTGTATCTCCACCTGTCAGAAAAGTGGCAACGAGGCATAATTTTCAATGCACTTCTTGTATGCAATATTTGGATGGTGTTCTATCTAGGATTGGGCGATCTTGGACCGATAATCAAAACATCGATCTTTTGCATTCCGATTTCCGATTTTTTGGATCAATTTTTTGTAGCTTGAGCTTGAGCTTGGGTAGACTGTACAATTCGTAGTTGCTCTCCGTGATTGACCTGAATCAACCAAATTGCACAAAGAACACACAGAATGACGCTTGGAACTAGCAAATCATTCTCGTTGTGCAATTTTCGGTGATTCGAACTTTAAATGGTCAATAACGACGCCGGCCACGTCCTTACAGCCACCAGGGAAAGGGAAGGAATGTTAGTATGATATTCGCCGCCCGAAGGCCAGAAGGGTCGCCTCTATAGCGTGGTTCCCTAGCGTTTATCAAGGAAGGGATAATTGTTAGTGGGAAGTGGTAAGAATCAGGATTCACTTTGGTAAGTGATGTGATTATGTAAACGCGATCTATCGACCATTCAACAAAACTAAATATTGAAAATCTCATATCTCAACACGCGACAGAGATCATTAGGTATCCTGAGAAGGAAAACTTGTAATATTATTTAGATTTTCAATTTCTCGCACATATTTGTTATCGAAATCCAATCGCAACCGCGAAGTTTTAACTGTAGGGAAACCTGAGAGGGTAATCGAGAGAACTCATCTAGAAACAATCGCCCTCCATTACAATATAAATTAACACACTAAAGCTACTATGTTCATACTAGTTCCATATTTTGGTTAGATTTGATGAACCTCTGTGCGCAAATGGGGCCACTCGAATCGTATGCAATCGCAAGAAGTAAACAGCTACACAGAATTGCACCGGTGCGGCTGTCAGTGTCCCCTCGCGCAACCCGAAATCGGCCACACCAAGCGAACAAAATAGCCCGTCTCCCTACCTCAGCTATCGTACAATCAAACCACCATATGTACTCGGATTCAACATAACTGCACTCAAGGCTACGTTGACAAAAAAAAACTGATGAAAAAAAAAACAAACCACTCTGCCCGCTCGAAGCAGCGAGGCCGAACAAAGCGAGGGAAAGCAATACATCCACACCAATAACGGGTGTGTCAAATCAAATTGCATCACGGAAAAAAACGCTGTAGAAATTTAATTTTTAGGAATTATATATTCAGCTTTCGCTTATAATCAGATAAGAGTGTATAGATCACGTTGGCCATGCTTCACTGTCAATTTTTCGTAAATTTGGAAAAATGTCGTCGAACGAAAAAGAGTGTCGTGAATTAATCCTGCGCACTCATTTCGAGAATCCGGAGTTGTCACATCGGGTCATCGGTAAGATGCTGGGAATCGTCCAATCCACGGTCAGCAGAGTACTAAAACGATACTTCGAGAACCTAACCATCGACCGGAAGGTGAAGAACGGCAAAAATGGATGCTCCGTCAGTGAAAAAGATCACAAGCGCGTAGTTAAGCAGTTTAGACGTGATCCGAGAAGTTCGGTCCGGGATGTCGCCAATAAGCTGAATTTGTCAAGTTCATTCGTCCAGCGGACCAAGCAGCGGGAGGGCCTGCGTACATACAAGGTTCAGAAGGCTCCTAACCGCGACGAAAGGCAAAACATGGTGGGGAAGACGCGAGCCCGGAAGCTGTACACCGAAATGCTGACGAAGCCGCATTGCCTGGTAATGGACGACGAAACCTACGTCAAAGCGGACTATCGTCAGCTGCCGGGCCTGTTGTTCGTCTCCGCAGAGGACAAATTCAGCGTTCCGGAGGAGATTCGCAAGCAGAAACTATCCAAGTTTGCCAAAAAGTACATGGTGTGGCAAGCGATCTGCTCTTGCGGAAAGCGGAGCGCCCCCTTCGTGATGACCGGCACGGTAAACGGGCAGGTTTACCTTAAGGAGTGCCTACAGAAGCGCTTACTACCAATATTGAAGCAGCTCGAGGGCCCGACCATCTTCTGGCCGGATCTCGCTTCGTGCCACTATTCAAAGGACGTGTTGGAGTGGTACGAAGCCAACGGGGTCACCTTCGTGCCAAAGGAAATGAACCCGCCCAACGCGCCGGAGCTTCGCCCAATAGAGAAATATTGGGCGATTTTGAAGCAGGCCCTCCGGAAGAACCCAAAAGTTGTCAAATCGGAGGCGGACTTCAAGAGAAAATGGATTTCTGTTCAAAAAAACTACAACCTGACGTTGTACAGAACCTTATGGACGGGGTAAAGAGTAAGGTGCGAGCATACGGGCTTGGGCTCGAAGTATGAATAAAAAGAAAATGCCAAAAGTTGTTTAATAGTTTTTATTTTAATGTCTAAAATTTTCAAAAGGATCGGTCTACTGGGCGAATTTCTACAGCGTTTTTTCCGTGATGCAATTTGATGTGACACACCCTTTATAACTCAATGCAGCTGCAATCCCACGACCGTACACGTCTCGTACGGCCACACTCTCGCACACAGTCGCATCCACCATCACAGTACACGAGAGTGTGTGTGTGTGAACACTGAATCTGATTTTAAAATCCGAGCTCCTCGACCCTTTGAAAAAAGGCTCAACATAGAATCGCTGAGGAAAGATATTCGGAATTATAATTCTGCGATCACCTTATTTGGAATTCAGAATTTTAAAAAAAACAACAAAGTTTATAGTACAGCTGAAACTCGAAAAAAAGAGAAAAAAATAAATACAAATACATACAAACACAAACACAAACATTTGCGAACAGTAGGGTTGAGTGATCAAATCCTTCTCCTCCATTTTCCAAGTCATTCTGTATGCAGAGAATAATAATTTTTGGGCAACAATACAAGCTAATCACAATCTACACTAACTACTTTCGATACGCAACATAAAGTGGATTCTGACAACTCCATAATTATCCTGGGGTTCGGAGTCAGTCATTTCAAGATGAATTCACATGGCAGCTTACATTGTAGAAACTGCTGCAGCCCAGTTAACGCGCACCCAATCTGAGACCAGCCCAGTTGAAGAACAACCAGTTAGTGAACGATTACGTAGAGGCGAATGAACTGGAAAGTTTAAAGCCTCTTTAAAACAAAGAAGAAGAAGAAGAACGATTACTGTGCTGTACTGCAATACAAACGAAACAACTTACACCTATCAACAGTGAAACCGAACATTAGAGACGCATTCGCTAGAGAGGATAATAGGTTAAGAGAGAAAGGAAAGCCACCAGCCTATAAGTGAATTTCACTCTCCGAATCAATCCGCCACTCGCTCAGAAACATGCTACATAAACACATATTTTTGGATAAATTGTATGTAGTCAAAAAAAAACGTGAAAATCGACTCTTTTCGATTTTTCCGACACTGGAAAAACTTGTTGTAAATTTGTTTTTTGCTGCTCAAATATCCATGGTTGACGTAAGCGCCACTCGATTATATACAGTTTTTGATTTCTTTTCACTCTATATAATCAAATTATGTATATAATCGAGTGAAAAAAAAAATATTTGTTTTCTTTTTGCATGTATTTTTTTGTTTTTTTTTAAATAAAAGAAGAATTCGATTTTTGATTTATCCCCTTAATGTCAAAAAACATCTTTCTCAAATAAAAAAATTTTTATCCAGATTCTCTCAGGAGGTGATAGACGATCATATTTGATGAAAAAAAATCAACCTACGCAAATCGAGTTTCGAATTTTCATATCGAATTTCGAATTTCAACAATGACAGAGTTATAGAACTTTTTTTTTTTGTTGTTTCGGACTATGTTGCCTCAAACTGGCTAAACAGTAAATAGAACGCTACGGAAGACGATTCTGATGCTTCCATTTGAAATATGAGAAAATTTAGTACAGGATGTAGTAGTGAAACAACTAATATAGTGGATTTTAATAACATTTTGAAAGTGAAAAACCTAATTAATGAAGTTAATAATTTTTAATTTGTTATTATTAAAAATATCCTAAAAATTTATATTAAACTAGATTGTTTCTATCAATTAAATTGAACCTCTTTAACCGCTCTACAATTTGTTCTTTGACACCCAAGTTCTATCTTTTTTAATCTGACTGCAATATCTATATAAATAATTCTTGGTGAAAATTCAAGCAAAATCTTCAAAAATCACGATTTTTACCCCACTGTACATTTAATAGCTACTTAAACTTCACCTTAACGTTGAAAGGTTACATTTCGTCTTGAGACAAGTCATATTTGAAATATAAAAAAAAAAATTTCCAAACTGTATATAATCGAGTCCAAAATTGTATATAATCGAGTCCGACCTGTACTGCAATCAGGGTGCCGAAAGATCGACTAAATGCTCGGCGTATGGCTTCTTGGCTTCTATGGGATCTTGTCAGCCGGGCAGATATCAGTTGTTGAATTACTAATAATGCGTTCCCAATTTATTAATTCAATAAAATGATTCCATGACGGCAAAAGATGAACGGCCTTTTTCTCTGGGTTTTAAAGTTTATTTGTGACCATAAATCAGGCACAAAACAAAATGCTTTTGATGTTTGAATAGAAATATGAAATTTTAATTCCCTGTTTAAGGGGGATTCTAGTGCAAAGGAACAAATTTCGGATGTTTTCTGAATAAAAAACATAGAATATTTTTACCTGGGTCATGCGGAGTCAATCAGATTTCATTTGCTTTGATAAGAAAATTTCTCACTATTTTTCCCCATCCACTGCCTGTCACATTTTTCCCGATCAGAAGAACAAACAATTTCGTGACTCGATCCATGCTTTTTTGTTTGTTTTCGAACCAGAATTTTACCAAAGAAAGTCAGTGTGATTTAAATCAACGACTATTAGTGTACACAACTCAATTTTGTTTAGATTTGGAAATTGGCCGCTATAAACGAAAAAAAAAACAAAACACGACAGTCGAAGTATGTTCATTTAAATATTATATATTCACTAGCTGACCCAGCAAACGTTGTTCTGTCACATATATTATTTCTAGTGAATATTTTGGATGCTCAATAAAACATAACTAAAGTATTCTAAGAGTGTTTGAATGTATTAACGATCTATAAAATTAATCGAATGCGATAATATATAACAAATGAAACAATTTGAACGAAAGTTTTTATGACGTTTCTTGATTCAATGTATTTTATGACCGTAATGGACACGTTTGACATTTTTAAAGTTCAATGTAAAGAGAAACATAATACATTTTTGTCGTAAAGTAGAAATATGTAATAAGGAAAATAAATATCCATTTCATTCAATTGCTGTCTTGTTGATGGAATTACGCACTTGCCATTTTCATGATGGACTGCTAAATTTATAACTGCTGGATCCCGTTTACGAATTGGGAAACCGACGAACGCCAGACAACTTCATTGGAACTGATGTTCCGGGCTATTTGGAGCCGCATTATTTGTCAATAAATCGAGAATGATTCATATCCGAATTCTAAATTTGAAACACAGTGATTGGGTCGTTGGTGAAATCTCTAGGAAAACGTTTTCGTACATATTCTACCGTTCTGAATCATATTTCGGACGCTTAAGGCATATGATGAAACTTTATGCATAGGTATTATTTGGTTGATATTTTTAATGAATTAGTTCAATATGTTTCTAAGCTTTCTACTTTGGCACCTATTTGATTGAAAACATAAAAACATCATCGAATAGAATGCCTTTCAAATGAAGCGAATTAAAATCAAACTTCGGACACTAAATCAAATTTCGGACAGATTGAATTCAAATTTCGGACGCTTTATTTTGTAATTTTTTGAACAAAAATTACATTACACTTGATAATATTTTTTATTCAACTGCGAAACACTTCAACACGAAACACTAATTCATCCGTATTCGTGGAGCAATTTACTCTCTCTCAGATAGGCAGACCAGAAAACGGATCTTAAATTGTTAAAATTTGAATGGAATTACTACTCGATGTCGTTCAATAACATAGAAATCATAGTCCTGACCCTAACTTAAGGTTTTTTGTTTTGTATAATTTTTCTTACATTTACAACTAAACTTTATCCATCTTAAAAAAATCATTTCCAGACACAATTTTCGTTTCCTCTCTTGCAGAGTTACCCTTGTGTTACTTTTTTACATATAACACATATTTGACATGTAGAGCTAATTTTTATTTTTTGTTTTCAAAGCGTGTTTATTCCATCCGAAAATCCATTACCACAATGTCGTCTACATGGGATTGCATGGCAATGTTGCCACATTTGCACTTCTCAATTGGACTAGAGTTGAATGGAATACCGAAAGTTAAATTGTGATCAGTTCGGATAATTCTGATTTGATCGAATTTCAGAATACGGGTGATTAGTTGACAGATCTGGAATTTCTAAGAGAATTACACTATAGATTTTCGTACTGTAATATCGTGACAATGCATTGAGTCTTGACCTGACAATAACAAAGGCCGTGTCGGCATTGCTCATGACAGCGTCTCGCAAGTGAATGTATTCTTCCTCTAGCCGCTTTTGTTGATAGTGTCCTAGGAATTGCTGTCATTCGTTTTCTACCTTCACTTTTCGACCATAATTTGTTGGCACAGCTCTCGACATCGTAGAATGGCGTTGTCCGGACCATTTCGAATCATCATATGATACACATAAAAATCCATCGAGCGCTTTCTCTTGCTTATTTCGTCTCTTCTGACCGCATGTTCATAAATATTAATTCCCAATGAGAAATGATGCTTATGCAATATCCGTCTTGTTGTTGATTCTACACATATGCTCTTTAGCTGGTGTTTTGATAGCTATAGTGTGATTGTCATTTTGTAATCCGAGCAAGTGTTATATGAAGAATTTCAATAATTCGTTGTGCTCATTCAAAAAAGCACCCAGCACGTCAGCGATGCGTCTGGCTTTAAACGAATTAAGGTTACTTGCGCATGGGTGGATGAAAGTTCGAAGAAGCGTAGCGCGTAGCGCTATCTGTCATTTAAAAACGTAAATATTTTTTTTCAAAACGAACGACAGTTAAATCACTTGAATATTGTTCATACAAACATACTAAAATCGCGATTAAAAATAGAGAATGAGGGTTCAAATTTAGGGAAAAAAATGTTCAAAAAATATTTAAAAAAAACATTTTTCTGCATAGGGGTGGTCCTCAGTATTAAATATATGGTATTCGGTACCCTAGCGGTATCATATATAATTTACTACTTGTTCTCATGCCTTCCTAGTTCTTTGGTATAATTTCATCAAAAAATCATGATAGGTTATTTGTCGCTCAAAAATGGTGCCTTAGCCAACGAGTCCGCTCTCTCGTTATCTGAAATAGAACAATGGACTGAGACCGATGATAAGGTAATCCTGTAAGATTTCTCGACTAGACTACCCAAGAACTGTCTTATTCTCATAAGAAACTAACATGAGGCTCTTATAGGTTTTATCGATCGAATAGCTTCTACTGAACTGAGATGTTTGTAAATTAAAATATAAAATTTTATATTTATAAACGAATAATTGCCATTCAAAAAAAGGCGGCGTGAGGAAGAATACATTGCGAGACGCTGTCATAAGCAATGCCGACACAGTCATTGCTATTGCCAGGCTAAAACACAATACATTGTCATGGCATTACAGCACATGTTGCATGATGTATTCAGCGAGAATAACCTCATACACAAATTTGTAGTTTGGTTCATCGATAAAACACGCCCTGAGGAAATCAATTGTTAGAAAACTGAATAGCGTAATAGATTGCAACCAGTTACGCAACATACATCAAGCAGGGATTTCTCAAAATATGATAGGCACTGAAGTTTTCAATAAATATGCCAGAACTAGTTCCAGAACATCAGTAAAAAAACATTCATAAACATTCATTCCATCTTTAGAATATGAGTCTTATATGAGTTCCGAAGCAAAAGCTACCCTTCTCGAGGACCAATAGTATCGTTGTTTTGTAGGCTCCCTGACTGAGCATCCCGCCTTGTTCTGATTATTGTCTTGAGGAAGTTGATCCTCTGTGCCATTTCTGTTTCAGATACGCAAAATGTCTGCCTCAGGTACATTTAGAATCGAAATAAATACCAACATATTTTAAATCCATAGAGTGGGTTCTAGTTTTGCCGAATAAATGAGGCAGAATAGTTTCGCGGGTTTGTGCTTTTTAGAAAAAAAAAACTACCATCTCTGGTTTCTGCGTAGAAGATTCGTTACCCAGCTTGATAGCCCATGTGGACAAATTGTCCAACGTAGCCTACAATGATCTTTGCAGATCGACGGAGGAAGATTCCATAATGGAAACCACTCCATCATCTGAAAGTTGTCTCAGCGTGTTATGTTCGATATCATTAACATAAAAGTTATATAATAGGAAGCTCAAACATGAATCTTGTGGAAGGTCTATATAGCTTAGTCGAGAAACTGACAAGTTTCCATGGGAAAAACTTATGTGTTTTTCTGACAGCGAGTTATACAAATAATTATTCGAAGTTGACGAGAGTTAACAATTATGAAGTTTATCTTATTTAGTTGTTTTGATGGAAGAAAAAAGTTTAAATAATATAATTCTAGTGTTCAGAACAATAAAAACCTAGATCATACAGACCCAATCAAATTAATTTTCCTAGTGCATTTTGCCTGAAAAAAAGAATTTTCCTTCAACATTTTCCCCATGCACCTGTCAAATGTTTCTCCGATTAAAAAAAACAAACGTTTTCATGATTCGGGCTTTTATTATTTACGTTTTAGGACAAACCAGAATTTCACTTGAGAACATCTTTCAACTAACTGGTGATGTTGGATTCCGAAATGTAATTCGATAATTATATTATCCAGTATTCAGAATCATAAAAACGTAACATTTGGTAAGAGATAAAATTGAATTGTAAAGAAGTTCAAAACATCTTAATAATACTGAAATTATATTCAGTTCCTGTCAAAATGTCGATTGAACCCTTATGATTTTGAACGCTAGCATTAATCGATGAAAATATGTAGTTTGTTAATTTTTTATCATTCCATTTTTATGGATTGTGGATGTGGATTTTAATAAGAAAAGTTACACCTCTTCTCCTTCTGATTGCATAACTTTTAACATTTCTACTGAATTCTTTTCGACAACCAATTTAATTCCATCTGTATGACCCAGATTTTACATTTCTTCATCTTCAAACAATATAACAAGAACTAAACGAGAAAAAAATCAGGATTAAAATAATAGCTACAAGCTGCTGAAGTGAGGAGGTTCAAAAAAAAAGTTGCGCCATGGCGTACACGATTCCAGTCCTTCAGATTCACAAACAATTCAAAACAAATCGAACAGATTCTGAGTCGGTAAAGATGGCGCTATGGTATGAACCTCGGACAAGTCTCGCGTAACTTTTGAAAAGGTCCAATGTAACATTTTCGTCAACTCGAGAAAAACGAAGTTGAAAACCCGAACATTATTCCGCGAAATGTCTTAAAAGTTATCGATCTTTATCGCTCCTCTAGCCACTAGCGATCAAGAATAGCTCTCCAAAACCAATCGTAGCTGTTGTTCCGTGATTTGAGTTTAAAGTTGAAGCCAAGGAGCGAAAAATGTTACATTGGACGTTTTGACTGCCCGCGTTTGCACATTGGACATATTACGTTGCACGATAAGAATTTGAAACTAACTACTAAACAACAATCCAAAAATCAGCATTTCGTTCTAAAGACAGATTATTATTGTTATCACCCGTTGAATTGAACTGAAATCGATAACAACTACTGTAAGAAACAAAAACTCAAAACGACCGAAGTACGACTTCGTGTTGTTTTGACTGCTTTGTTACTTCGGACGTTTCGGGCATCGGAGGAAAGTGGCGTCCGAAGTAACAGCCGGGTGCTTAAAATCCGAATCTGTACATTGGATATTTTTTGTATCGGCGATAAGATGAAGAAAATAGATACGTGAACGATTGTTTTTGTAATGCATTCAATGATTGAAGACTAATAGCGTGCATCTATTAACTCGATTTGTTTACATTTGTTACATAGGACCTTTTCAAAAGTTACGCGAGAAGTCAAAAAAAATGTTTTTTGACAAAATGGCAGCCGTTTGATACAAAAAATTGCGTAGTAGCAAGAAGAATAAATTGACGATGTAAAATTTGTAAAATAGTAAAATTAGAAAATAGTAATGTTTATTGATCCATGCTTTAGAGAGATATATGAAGTTTTATTCACGTCAAATTAGAAATAAATCGATTCAGTAGAACTTGAGATATCGTGTACGCCAGTTTTAAAAAACTAGTTTCGAGAAAAGCACGATTGATGTTTTTGGTCTAATCCGTACTAGATTATATACCGCATCACTAAAATTCCTATAATTAATAATAATAAGATTTCCGAAAAGTGTTTTCTAGGGTACATTCTTGAATGTCCAAACTTCAGAATTATGAAGAAAATAAAAACGGGTTTTCAAATTTCTTGACCACTAGCTGACGCGGCAAACTACGTCCTGCCCAAAATTTATTTTTCGTTATCATATCCACGTTTTCTTACTAAGCGCACGTTCATGGGTCCAATCGCAGAACTATTCATCGATTGATGTTCTTATCGACCCTTTAAAATTACCTTTTACTATGAAATTCCTAGTACTTCTACCAAAACTCGTCATTATAATATCAGATTATTTTCAGACACAATTCTCGTTCAAGATTTTTCAAACACTTGCAAATAAAATGTTTCTCCGTTACATGGAATAAATGTTCGATACAGAAAATATGATAGAATAACGACAGCCCTAAATCAGACAATTCCTTTCTCATGTTTTGTTCTTATCACATCACACATTCGGCGACCCATTCTCATTTATATAGATAGAAGACGATATAGGAGTGCATTTTATTACATTAAAATCCATTTCCACTTTCGAACGAAGACCAATCTCGTTAGCGCAAACATCAAATGGACTCACAAAGCTTGTAATTGTAGAACATATGCGAATTGAATATTCTCCATTTTTCCCATTTTCCTTCAGAGTTTTCCGTACATTTTCAATTCTCATTATTTTTATGGGACCCCCTCTCCATTCCAGAGGATGGAAGGGTGTCAATCCATCATAGAAACATTTCTCGTTCCCAAAAACCCTTTCATTCCAAATTTGGCTCCATTTGCTTGATTAGTTATCGAGTTATGCTAACCCCGCCAAATTTGGGTCTATTTTTTGTTCCATTTGTATAACAGACCCAACCCCCTCCATTTAGAGAGGGAGTAGGAGTGCGTAACCACCTAGGAAATATTTATTGCACCCTAGAACCTCCACATGCCAAATTTGGTTTCATTTGTTTGATTAATTCTGGAGTGTTTTGTCGAGATATTTGTGTTTTTTTTTTGTATGGCAGCCATAAAAAATCAAAGGAAGAATCAAAACCAGACAACCCGGATACATTGTTGACGCCAAACTTTTAATTAGGTTTCTCCACTTAAACATAAGAGCAAACGGGCGCGTGTTCGGAATTCAACGGCTAAAACAGCTGAAATAAGAGCAAGTAAACGCAGTAAGTTATTGGTTCTTGAAGTGTGCTTCCTAGAAACGCGCGGTAGAGCTGCTGAATACATTAGATTAATTCAAACCGATCCAATTGTCGATGCGTAAACCATGAAACATTTGCTGCAAGAACGTTTAACGAGCTGCGGCTGCGTTTCGGTTCTCCATGAATAATTGAAATGTGTGAATTGCGTACCAAAAACCATCTAGGATGCTTCTTCTCAACACATTTAAAGTGGCTTGATATCGCCACCACAGGTGGCGCCTATTCTCCCTAAAGCCTCTAGTTAAATCAATAAAGAATAAAACTTTATGACCACTCCCGCACAGCGCAATGTAACCAATCGCATGTAACGTTTTACTGACCCACGGCAGGAGAGCCCACAGCTCCTATTGAATATTTATGAAGTTCCTGCGGAATCGAATGGGCCGGGCTGACACTATAAGCCACAACAGCTTGTTGCAATTACATGCTCTCTTAACGCGCGGCAACATGCAAATGAAATTAAATGGACATTATCTCCAGACTCATTATGTCCAGACGTCAATGACACGCGAATGTACCCGCCTCGTCATCAGTTTACTTTTTTTTTACGATTCCCACTGATTTTTTGTTAACTTTTATACGCAAACAGGTTGAGCACTGGCAGAACAAAAATTTATACCTTGCTACCGCAGGGAATGACTAGTCGCGCGTACCAAGGCGAAGATTATATCAATTTAACAAGCTTAACCATAATAATATACGCAACGTCGTTGAACTATTCATTATTGCGCTTCTTTCGTGATTTTTTTTCCCCTCTCCATCAAAGAAGCGTAAACGCAGTGGTCTTTCTCCAGCGTAGGAACCTCTTGACGTTTCGCTAGTCGTCGCGAGATACATCAAGTTTATTCGTTCCAAAACAAAACCAGGAACATTTCTCCGCCGTCGGAACGAATCACTTGGAGACAATAGGGTGTTACTTTGTTCCCCGGAGAACCGGTTCGCGATATGCAATATGCGGAAGATGTAAAATAAGTTGGATTCATGCTGTGTTTCCCCCCGTCATGCAGTGATGTTTTCCCCGAAAAAGGGCATTACACGGAGCCGGTTTTGCAAGGTATGCAAAGTCGACTCTGCGAATGCGCGAATGATTCCAACGGTTCCTGTGGGATGATGAGTGTGTGCGGGTTACGCAAGTAATCTACGGATGTTACCGAAGAAGGTCCATTAGCGAATGTTTTGCTTTCGAGCAGAAACGAATGGTGGGAATGTACAGAATTGTTGATGAGTAATTTGATTCATGCATGATTTAGGTGGATGATTTAGAGGGGTCAGTTGGCCATATTCACAGCGGAAGCCTTTTCTCAACGTAATGATCAATATGGTAAGATTCTGCATTAAAACTCGGCCCACTGTACAGAATCTGGTAATTTCACTTCATCGCATATGGATATCGGTCGGCCCTGTCCAACTAACAAATGATCAACAGTTTTGGTTTATCCTATTTCTACGTGAACGATACTTTTACGTAGCTTCACTTTCGTTACACAATCCTAGGTTGCTCTTCTGAGATCTTATTACCTTTTTATTTTTAATTTTCTGCTTTCACCCCCAATCTTCAAATGAACTTCTGCGAATTATCAAAACATAAATGTCGTAGACTTCATTATATTGGAAACGTCTCTCATTTATGTATATTTATTCCTGTATGCATCTTTAAAATCGTTGTCAAGTGGTTACTCTAATATAGCGAAATGGATTAAACCATAGTAATGCTTTCTTGTGTCGAAACAATGAAACAATAAAAAAAATCTCAATTTTTTTTTGGGAAAAATACAAATCGACAGAGTAATGTTTAAGAAATTACACACGTGTTTAGTTACTTTGAAAAATGTCCTATTCCATTGGAGTTCGAAGAAAGGCATCCTGATTCATTACATTACTTATGTGGCTTGTATCTAGTAGGGGAACTGGGGGAATGTGGTCATCCTAAGGAACATGCCCATTTCCTGTGTCCACATACCACTAAAATCCCCGTTCTGCAAAAAATATTGTAGCTCAAATTATTGTAGTTCAAGATAGAAAGCGATTTCTATTATGAAAATTGAAAATAGTAAATTGTTCATTATTAGAAAAAAGGTTGAAAAATCGAACATTTTTTTAGTGAGGAGGTAACCTGTGGGGGGCAAAGTTGTCACTCGCACATATCACGCTAGAAGAGATAGATTTATGCGTGTTTTCTTGGCCAAATTTTTTAAAATCATTATTGAAATAGTAGGTACATGTATGAAATGAGCTAGGCCTATTCAACTAGAATCGTAAGTGAAATTTTCTCATACGTACAAAAACGTAGTAGGAAATACATAACGTTTTTAAAAATAAGGCTTGGTTTTGGTTGGGGCGGCATATTTTTCCTGGGTCAAAACCACAAAAGGAACCCCTCTAGGAGCAGAAGGTGATAAGGTATATCAGCTTTTGAAAACAAAACATTGTCAGTAGTAATCCTCCACTGACCACTTTGCCCTCCAAATAACGAAATGCGAAATATGCAAAATAATCGCTGAAATTGAACCAAATATCTGTTCACCTCTCGTAGAATATGTGAACAGCCGTCCAAACTGTTGATTTGTCGCAAATATCAGGTCAAATAAACTAAATTTCACTAGAAATTCCTTAAATTCGAAACGCACTAAACTATGACCGAATGGCTACCGAAAGAGCGTTTTTTGTTTTTATTTATTCCTTGACATGCGACAGCTCCACTGTAGTACAGGGTGACTCAAAAGTCATGAAATTCTTCAAACATAAGATGACAATCAATACTTGAATAATAATTAGACATACTTGAAAAATAATTAGACAACTTTTTGGGAAAAGCCTATTTTTTTCTTAATTTTTTACAAAAAAATATATCTTAAAAAATATGATACCTAAAAAATTCATGTCAAAAGATATAATGTAGGAAATTGTTTAAATTTTTACAAATTTTTTTTTTTGTAATTTTTTTTTTTACAAAAAAGTTATTTCGAAAATTTAAATTCATTTTTCTCAAAAACTTATTTGTTTAAAATTCCCAAGAATATATATATGAATAGCCCTTACAATTTCCAACAAGTCGTCTAAACATCGGAAGATGGGCACTTTTACAGGGAAAAAGTTTTTCGAACAACAACTTTTTAATGTTTTCTTTGAAAAAAATACAACTTATCCTAATTTTGTTAAAAGTCAAGATACGGATATAGTGTGTTCGACAAAGTTTTAGATCTTGCTAAAATATAAACCTTTTATAGTCTTTGGAATATAAGACTTTCTTGTGAGATTCCTGAAAAAAATAATGTTTTGCTCGAAACATTTTTGTATGTAAATTCTCACGTTTGACATGTTCTTGACATGTTTCTAAATAGAGAAAAGTTAGCAGAGCATTTAAAATGCGATAATGTATACATGCAAATTTTACGAATTGAACGTTAATAGCATTTTTTCAAAAAAAAAAAACATGAAAAAATTGTTGTTCGAAAAACTTTTTCCATACAAATGTGCCCATCGTCCGATGTATGGAAAACTTGTTGGAAATTTTGGAGGCTATTTATATCTACTTTTTTCAGAATTTTAAGAGCATATGTTTTCGAGAAAAATAAATTTTAATTTTCAAATGATTTTGTTTCAGCTTGGAACACACTGCCCTCATTATATTGATGACAATAACAAACGAGTTCATTTTGTTCATATCGGTGATGCATGAAACAAATTTGCTATAATGAATGAATGCGACATTGAGTGGGGTTCATAACTTCGCTGTTATTTATACATTGAACATCAAAAGCACCAAATTGATATTCGAAACGATATTCGTTCTGGCAGTGAATTTGAGTCAAAACTCGAAAATAAAAAAATAGTCAGGCTGGACCATTCAAAGAATAAAAACACCAGAGTTCGATAAAACGAACTTTGCAAGAAATCGCGCAGGATTTTGTTTGGCGAGACGGTAATAACGGCATTTGCAGAACGGATGCAACGAGTGGTTGTAGCTACCGTCAAGTGATTTGCGACATCGGGAACAACTGATATTCATTTGGCTAAAATGAAATTCAATTCCGACGTCTTCAATAATCAAGACGCAAATGACACTGGTTGGAAAAATAAACGACAAAACATATTGATGGACAAAAATTCAATTGGTCATATTCACTGGTTGTCTGGATCTGTCATTTTGCTTTTCGTTTGGAATATATAGGTTTTCGATTCAACCTTGTCCGAAATTCTATGCATTTGAGCTTAGCGAAGATGATTTTTTTCAAATATGACAGTGACTGACGTAGACATTAAAAATGTGGTTTGGAAAATGTTGATACCTTTCGCATTTTGTTATCATTTGGAATCACCTGCAATCTCGATGCAGGATCATGCTGTGCAATTGTTCTATAAAATTGGTCAATTCGCAAAAAAAAACTATGAATGGGTTATACCTATGATATAACCGCAAGCTTGACGTAGGGCTGCCGTTGGCTTAGTAATCATTTGTGTTTTTCCAATTAGCAATAATCGCACTTCGTTTGTTCCTCATTTGGGTACGATATCACGGCTGCGCAAAACTATTGATTAAATTATTCATTGAACTAGTGAATGAATGAAACAATTTACGAATTCAATTGCAAACAAATCCTAATTTAGGTCAATTCATGTATTATGGTAGTGGTTATCGCAGTAAATAGTTATCAACATTTTGCCTAATCATCAAAAGGTATGCGTAGAAATTCAGTGAGCTGGCCACATGAAGGGGCATGCAGTCTTGAATAAACGAACCAAAGCGTTGCGTTTGTACCCGCTTTTTGTAGACCGTGTCAGCAAAACGCATTCCGGTGTGTAAAAATGCATGGGGGTAGAAAAAGTACTGCCGAGATCTGGAATGCCGATTTTCCCAACTCATTAGTTTCGGAAACTGTTTTGGGAAAACACATTCCGGTTTACAAAAACGCAAACGATTACAAAACTACCCGCTGTTTGCATCTATTTTGCCATGCCGATTTCCCCAGACACCATGGTTTTGGAGTCTGTGTTAGGCAAACATCTATTCATTCCTGCGATGGTACCTCAATCGCTGCTCAATTATAACTGAGTGGATTTCCGAGCGGCGCTCGCTTATATACCGATTGGTGATTTCAATAGCCGGTTTTGAAAGCAATTTTAAGGCTATTCAAACAAGTTTTTGGATCAAAAAGTAATTTTATCTTTCGAATGAAGTGTTTATCATACCATTTAGTTCAGTTGTTTAGGAGCTATTAACGCTCAAAATCTCGGTCTCCGGCGTAACGCTTTCGTTTTCGAAACTTAGATTTTACACCACGGTATAGAAATGAAAGACGTAGTCCTACGTCAATAAAAACACGAAAACAAATCATTACGAATGGCAACAAAAATTATGGAATTTCTTTCTCAAGCTGTCAAAAAAGACAAACATTCCTGAAGAAGAACTGATTTATTGAAATTAAAGATTGTCCATTGTTGAAAAAAACATTTGAAAACGGTCCGTAATCGGCAGTTCGGCGAAGCTTCTGTTGGATGTCGGATCAGGAGTTATTTTTGTACTCCAAAGAGCTCAAAATCCCGAAGAAATCTTCGATTGGGCGACACTTAGGCAGCGGTTTTTAGGTACAAATTGGATCGAATGGGTATTTTGAAACGATTGTGTTTTCTGGCGTCAATGCAAAAAACTACCGGGCAAACGTATGCCGTCTGACGGACCTAGCTGAAGGATCGTCTCTTAGGTTCCGAACTGACCGGGCAATCGGTGGAACACAGGTGTGCTTGCGAGAGCACGCCGCTTCCGACGGCAGGTCGACGGCTGACTCGGATAGCGTAATCTCGGCGGCTTGGGGTCGCCTCGATTCCTTATACCCGTTAGGTGAAGACTTCGTCCCTATCACAATGACCTCAGAATAAGTTCCATTACGACAAAATAAATGCGTAATTTTAATTGCGCTTGCGCTGGCGTTAACACGTTGAGCCCCGTGTCGGTCCCTAGGGACTGACGTTGAGCTTTTCGTTAGGAAAACGTTGATCGCTGGGACTGACAGTTACAAAGTAAGGAAATATAATAAAATGGTTTATTTTCGAATGATTTACGATATGAGACTACTTTCTAGTTTTATTTCTAAATTCGGTTTGATAATGATAGTGATTCGTCATGAATCTTAAACTGTTCTCTTCTAGTTCATCGAAAAAGTTTGGCTGTATGAATTTGTAAGAAATGACTGAACCAGTTGTGTGAGTGACAAGTTGTACGTTATGCAAACATTCAATAGTAAAGGTAAAGGTGCGTTCGTTATAATCAAGTGTAAATGTTCATGGATATCTTCCGCCGTCAGATGTCGAAAATGTGAAAAAAAAATCTCGGGACACGATGATACACGTAATTTATCGCCAGTTCGTTTTATTGTAGTTGATGTTCTCCATGGCCCATGGATAACTTCCACAATCAGGAGAGTTCTTGACGTGGCATGTTGCGAAATATATCGTCGGTTCTATTTATTTAGAGTGCTCTCCTAGTTGCCTTCTCAGGTAGTCCATTGATACCTCCGCCGCAAAATGAATAAATCCGAGAATTGCTTCACAAACATGTTTGTTTTGCAAATTTTTTGACACTTATTTTGCGCCAAGTCAAAGTTTCCACACCTGCCTCTCAACAACTTGTTTTTTCAATTCCCGGAAGTAAAATAAAATGTGTGATTGATTTGGTTTAAGCGACGAGAATCTACATCTATTTAGTTCAATTAGTATAATAAAGTTGTTGAGTAAGGGAAGTGATTCTTCCATACATGTAATATGAACTGGAACATTCATATTTTCGACTGGCATTAAAAAAAACCTATAGATATCGTCTGAAGAGGAATTCCGCCCCATTATTGCGGAAGATGATGTACGTAGTCTCGCGAGCTTTTTTTATGAACTAGAATCCAAACTTATTTTGGGGAAGAAAAAACTGATGCCGCCAACAAACAAAATTGTCGCTTTTATGGCCCCAAGACAATATTGGATCCGCAGTACACCCAGTTTTTTTACGCGGGGGATACGTACCTCGTAAAAAAACCGCGCAATAGAAACCGCGTAAAAACTGTACACTCTTCTGTCGATGCATGTGCAGTACCACTGTTGGATCGTCCAGGGCTAAGTAGACAGGGAAAGACATTCACGAATCGCTACCCTTAAAAACCCCGTCCCGTTGTTCCGCCCGGCGAGCTCCCCGTTTCCCAACACCTAAAATCCACGTAAGAATCGTGATAAGGTGCGGCACTAAGTGCTAATCTCCGTTACAAGCACTAATTACCGTAATATGCTCTGAGGGAACATGAGAGAAAAATGTGAGCTAAGGGAGAGATGTGACATTGCACTGGCTGCGTTAATTGGAAAATCCGCGTAAAAAAACCGCCTTAATTGGAAAATCCGCGTAAAGAAAACCGCGTTAATTGGAAAATCCGCGTAAAAAAAACCGCGATAATTGGCGTAAAAAAAAACCACGCAAAAAAAAACGTGTAAAAAAACCTGGGTGTAGCTCGTAAAATTAATAAGTTTAAAAATACACAGCTTTTGCAAATTTATATTTCATGAAATTATTGAAAATTGAGGTGGCACACAATGTACGTAAGCTTATATTGTAAATTTTATCTTATCCAAAAGCTCAGAGAGTCTCTAATATTTTGATATCATTCCAATCCTCGGAACATGCTGGGGTGACAATAAGCTAATAGTGCTCTTAGATGATAGGAAATTGATTGAAGAAGTGATAAGAATGTGAATGTTTGACCGTTTGCAAGCGAAACGAAATGTAGTGTGATTGATCGTGGAACAAAAAAATATTAAAAATAAACATTCCTATACCATCTCTCATATCCTTACAGGAAAGATCACAATGTTTGTTTGATACATCCTCAAAAAAAAAACCCCTACAATCGAACCTCGATTACTACATAGCATGGTATAAGACAAACAGAAAACACAATCCCGTTACGTAGAGCCAATTGTGCCCCTAGTGCAGAATGATGGGAACATTTTCACGGTTGATGATCATCTTTCAATCCAATAAACATTCTGCAACAATGTTGCCACGATACTGCCGCCACTGATGCTTTCACACCGCGGCCTACATAAATCGATCTCCGCGGACAGCACCGTTGCGTGTGTGTACTCATAGATCTACCCATGGCGACCAGATGCCAGTGGGTCGGGTCTATCTAGCGGAACTTCAAATAAGACATAAGCATAAAACTTTACCCGTAATCCATCATTGAACTGCTGAGACCTCGCTACGAAACATACTCGCCGAGCATTTTCGATTAGCAGTCAGAAAAGCTCGGAACAGAGGGTATAAAAAAGTACGGAGGTCAATGAGCTTTGCCCAGCGGACATTACAGGAAAATGACGACAACGACGACGCCGATGGTCACTTCGTTGATAACTTCATATCGTTGACCACCGGACGACGCGCGTCTGCTCCCGGGCTGACCAGAGAGCTCATTATTATCCCCCTTCTTCTTTGTCTTCCTCTTGGGATTTTCCTGTTTTGTGGTGAAATGGAAATTATCTCGTTTTTCCTTCTTTCGACCCGATTTGAAATCCAACGAGAAAGCAATTGCGCTTGGGCCTGGGTACATCGGTGGGATAATTGAGGATGATTGAAATCCAAGCATGATTTCCTCCGAACGATAAACTGTTTAATTGGAACTAGACTTTGTGGTCGAGCAAGAACGCTTAACCTGGAACCAAAGCCAAATCAATTAAGCCATTTCCCGTGGGCATGCCCGCTAAACGCTCAATCATCTCTCTCTGCAAATGCAATGCCACTCTTTGTAATGGGCAATCCAATAGCAATCCGAACGGTATTGAATTCCTGGAAAACTCATTCGAATAATACTGACATGATTCGCCTGCGCTTCTTGGGAGATTTTTATCGACTGACAGCCACTACTGCTGCCCTTCGTGGCCATTAGAGTAATTTCAGCTGCACTTTGATCACGTACCGAGCTGCTTTCGTTTCCTGAGAGTACTTCATGTTAGCAAATTAATGCTCTCATTGCTAGCGATGAATGAATATAATTGACATGTTACATAGTCATTAATGTCCAATTTAATAACACATAGTCGACGAGGAAAAGGTGAGCGTAGATTTCGCGCGTGGTCTAATTACAAAATGAATCCACACCGTGAGTATCTATACTCTCTACGCCCAGGTAAAACACTTCCTTCGCATCATCGCCACCAGCAGCGGTTCAGTCACCTGAGCCGGTGCGCACGGTGCCCTTGACATTGCGTTTCGCGGCCCACAACACATTGGCAGTGGTTTGCAGACTTGTTTTTGTACTATCATCTCTCCGCGAACTCGCGCGCGTCTCTCACGCCAAGAGATATTTCGCTAGCCAAGTTTCGCTGGCAGCCAATTTACAATTCTGTTTTTGGTACAAAGTGGAGGCTGTTGCGGTTATTGCATGCGTTCGCTAATGAGTGCATTACTGAGAACTCGTCGGTCGTCGCATGCTAGCGGAGTTCGGTCAACGACAACGAAAACAACATTCTCTCGCTGTGGTCATCTGGACGGAGGAAGTGTTGCACGCTCAGCACTCCTAAATGGGACGAGATGTTTCGAAACCTGTTTCCGCGAAGAGTTTGGTGTGAACACTTGGCTTGTTTTTATCTGCCCGGTGTCTCGGTTGCTGCCATTCCGGTCGAGCAAAATTAGTTGACATAGCCCATAGAACTCGTTTTGCGCGGGAGTTGTAAAATAGTGCAAGGTTTAGAAAGGAAGGGAACTTCGATCCTGCTGCGCCAAAAGCAGATCACACGGTTAATGGGATTCGATGCAGTATTTTCTGCATTTTAGAGTTAATTGACTCAAGGCTACCACAAAAATGTAGACATGGTCTTCTGACTCAACAACTTAAACACAAAATATGTTTATGCCACCCAGATTGTTTTTTACCGAACTGCCGATAAATTTTCAATATGCTCTACCAATTATCTATTAGATAACGAAAATGGGAAACACATTTCAAGGTGAAAAATAGACCATTGAACAGCCGAAACCACTGTCTTCAATAAAACCCGAACCAATTCTGCCTGAAGCAGTACTTAACTGGCGGAAGGTGCCTTTTTTCGGAGGAAACTAGAAAAAGTGTTATTTGTCTTTCTTTCTTCTCGATCGGTAGAACCAACAAGAGCTTATGCGCCCATCAACACTAAATATCTTTTTTCCGCCGGTGGAAGGTTAAAATTGAACAGAACGTGTCTACTGGCCTATAGAAGAAATCACCGCCCAAGGCAAACACAAACTATGATCCTAAATCGTTTTCCTGTTGGAACTAAATTGATTTCAGCTTGTATATTGATAAGAAAACTCCATTTCTTACATCTGAATGGTTTGAGTGTGACAAACTATTTCCACGACGTCATTTTTTGTTGGCCTCAATGTTTGCCATAACTTAACATTCCACTACAGCGCGGTCTCGATTATATAGAGTCTCTGATTTCTTTTCACTGTATATAATCGAATCGTGTATATAATTTTTTATCGGTTTTTATGCATGAATTTATCAGTTTTTGAATATAAAAGAAAAATTTGGTTTTTGATTTATCACCTTAAAGTCAGAAAACAAATGTCTCACATGAGAAAAATAAATTTATCCAGATTCTCTCAGAAGGTGATGAATGAGCATATTTGATGAACAAAATACTTCTACGCATATGTTTGAATTTCAAAAATGACAGAGTTATAGAACTTTTTTTTGTTTCGGACTCTGTTGCCTCAAACTGGCTCTACATTAAAAAGTGCGCTACAGAAGACAATTATATTGCTTTCATTTGAAAGATGAGATAACTTGGCACAGGAAACAGTAGTGGAACATCTAAGTTAATGGATTTTAATAACATTTTGGAAGTGAAAAACTTAAAAGTTAATAATTTTTCATGTGTTATTTTCAATTTTATCCTAAAAATTTAAATTAAACCTTATTATTTCTATCAATTAAATTGAAGCTCTCCAACCGCTCTACAATTTTTTCTTCGACACTCAACTACTATACTTCTTGATTTGGCTACAATCTATATATATAAAAATGGAGTTCTGTCTGTCTGATTCTTATGGACTCGGAAACTACTGAACCGATCGCCATGAAAATTGGTATGTAGGGGTTTTTGGGCTGGAGAAGGTTCTTATGATAGTTCGAAACCCCTCCCCTTTCTCTGAGGGGGGGCTGCCATACAAATGAAACACAAATTTCGCATTACGCGAAAATTAATCAAGCAAATGAAACCAAATTAGGCATACGGAGGTTTTAGGGTGCAATAAATGATTATATGGCAGTAAGATACTCCTCTCCCCCTCTCTTAAAGGAGGCTACCATACAAATGAAACACAAATTTCTACATTACTCGAGAATTATTCAAACAAATGAAACCAAATTTAGTATGTGAAGGTTTTAGGGTGCAATAAATGTTTTTACGGTGGTTAGACATTCCACCCCCTTCTCTAAAGGGGGGCTGCCAAACAAATGAAAAACAAATTTCTGCATAACTCTAGAATTAATCAAGCAAATGATACGAAATTTGTGCACCCATGGCCGAGTGGTTAGCGTCTCACATTATCATGCCGGGTGTTCGGGTTCGATTCCCGTTCTGGCCGGGGGATTTTTCGTCAGAGAAATTTCCATCGACTTGCACTGTGGTCACGCGTATTCTAGAGCTTGCCCCTCGGAATACATTCAAGGCGTGTTATTTGGCTTAAGAAATCTCAACTAAGTGTTAATATATGACGCTAGTTAATACATACGTTGAGACGGCAAAAGTTCCACAGGGAACGTTAACGCCAGAAGAATGATACGAAATTTGACATGTGGAGATTTTAGGGAGCAATAAATGATTCTATGATAGTAAGATACTCCTTCCCCCTCTCTTAGGGGGGTACTACCATAGAAATGAAACACAAATTTCTTCATAACTCGAGAATTAATCAAGCAAATGAAACCAAATTTGGCATGTGGAGGTTTTAGTGTGCAATAATTTTTTGACGGTGGTTAGAAACTCCTCCCCCATCTCTATGGGGGGCTACTATACAAATGAAGCATAAATGTCTGCATAACTCGAGAACTTATCAAGCAATAAGAGCCAAATTTCGCATGTGAAGGTTTTAGGAGACAAGAAACGTTTTTTAAGTGGTTTGACATAACTCCCCTTCTGCATGGGTTGCGCTAAATAACTCGAGAACTTATCAAGCAAATGGAATCAAACTTGGCATATAGAGGTTTTAGGTATCGATAAACGTTTCTATGGTGGTTCGACACTCTTCCCCTCTCTCTAAGGGGAAGCTGCCACACAAATGAAACACACATGTCTGCATAACTCGATAACTAATAAAGCAAATGGAGCCAAATTTGGGATGTGAGAATTTTCGGGTACGAGAAATGTTTCTATGATGGCATGACACCCCTCCCTTCTCTGGAATGGAGAGGGGTTCCATAAAAATAATACGCATATTCCAACCAAACATGACAATTGAAAATTTTCGGAAAACTCTGAAGGAAAATGGGAAAATTCGAAAAATTCAATTCGTATGTGTTCTACAATTACATATTGACGAGCGTTGGTAGTCCATTTGATGTTTGCGGTAACGAAATTGATCTTCGTTCGAAAGTTGAAATAGATTTTATGGTGATAAAACGCACTGCTATATCGTCTTCTATCTATATATAAAAAAATGGATCGTCGAATGTGTTGATAAGAGCAAAACTCGAGAAAGGAATTATCCGATTTAGGTCTGTTTCATTCTATCCAAACGCATCTAGTGAAGCATGGTTACCTAAATCGCTATGATGTATGAGTCCCACATTCTTTGACGGAATTCAATCAATCGCATCTCCACCAGCGACTCGCTTTGTAAAAGTAACGAAAACATGGCATTCAAAATAATTCAAAACAATGTAGAGCGGGATAAGTCGTGGGGTAATCCTGTAACCCCACGTAAAGCCTGTAACTTTCCCTGAAGCCGTTCTTCACTTGATGAAAGTCATGCCCTATACCTGGTGGGATTGAAAGGGAAGTCTATATCATGAACTTTTGCCAAGTAGGCAGATGATCAATTTCAGGGTCCAACCTTTTCAAAAACGAAACATGAAAATTGACTTTCCTCCCAGTCGCTTCATTTCGAGCAGGCTCAAGTCCGAAAACGTCTTCCTCTCTCTTGTTCTTGAGTCAAAATGAACGCATTCGCTGCCAAACATGACTCGTTCATCAGTTATTTTCGCTCTTATCGCTCGTTAATTCATTTTAGTTGAAGTAAATGGCTGGTTTAATTGATATGGCGAATGAATTTAAATCTGCCTCTTCATTCAATTTGACCTCACTTAACCACCACTCTTCCACCTCGACATGTACTTCGTTACCCGCGTATATAATCTTATTTGAAGTGAAACGAAAACTTGATTTCTAACGCTAAAAGTAATTACACCATTAATGAATGGCTTCATTATTTACCTGCCGTGAACTCATCTAAAATTTGAAAATGAGAGAGAGAGAAACAAACTAGTCTGAGAGGGGGGTCATTTCAATATGTCATTAAGTTCATTTTACGGTAAAAAATGAAATGAACACGGACGAAGCAAAGCAGACAGCAAGGGAAGCGCTTGAATGACTTTTGATTTCTGTGTCAACATAAACTGCTGGAAAAAGCAAAAACACATGTCCAATTGAATGCGAAGGTTGACTGTTTCATAGTCCCCTGGCAATTTTCAGTTAAATATGACTTTGCCGAGCCCTGATCAATTCCTACAAGTACTGCTTAAAGGCAGCGATCCTAACCAAACGTCCAGAATTAGTCAATAGGAAGGCGTGATCTGTATCTAGAGAATGAAAATCACTAAGTTTCGATTAAATCATTTTCAGTGTGATTAAGTCAAAACGCTTTTTTTCAAAGTTTTTGGATAACAGAATTCAAAATAAAACAAATTGAATCGTTTTATACTAAAGAAAAAATGCAAAAGCGAACATAGAACATGTAATATTCAATTTTCAATATAACTCGTCGCAGTTCTGTTGGTCAGTTTCCTCACTTTTCCAAATCCATAGATCGTAACATGTTTCTTAAAATTTTTGTATATTATTTGCGTAATTTTCATTAATGCTTGACTAAGTTCTAAAGCTGAGTGCAACAGCAGAAGTCTAAAAAGCTTATTTGGGCGAGCATCGGAGAAAAGAATTCTAGCTGGACCAAGCTCCCATCACGAGACATATCGCCATTACTAGAGTCTTAGACACTTGTTGAGTTGTACCCTATAATTTCTTTTTTTCATTTGCGCTATTAAGGTATGCCTTATTCATTTTCATAAAATGAATCATTCACAATTTTTTTTGTCAAAAATGTGACATATCTAGAATGTGTTCAACTGCATTCCAGTCAAGATAGCTCGAAGGTTCTCTATGGGATTATAATCACATTCGCAAGCTGATTATTCAATTGGAAATGTGGATCGATTAATTTTTCTAGATGGCTGCAGCAATAAGTGCTGGTTAATTTCGACACATTGAATACGTCATGGAACAAGCTCAAGCATATATTCTATAAAATATATACTGGGAATTTGTAATTTTGTAATTTCAAATCTTCCCGCTGAACATTTTTCTCTAAATGTCTAATTGTCATTGTTGAGTCATTTTGTTTATTTTCAGCGATGAAAATGTTGCAGAATATATTTCGTGGCTCAACTATCTCTATCTCAACTAGCTCAAGCATCTCGAAAACATGAGAGAGCTTCTTCAACCGTTCGTTCGTTCCGATCGTCGAGAACCGTTCGTCATATTTTGGATGATGTTTTAGGCATGAGAAATGTCGCAGCATGACTAGTGCCAAAAGAGCTTAATTTTCTTCTAAAAATTTCATCAGAATTAAGTGGCTGAAGACATGCTTGAATGATCAAGTTCTGATCCCAAGCTCATACAACTGACGATGATACATGGGACCAGTGGCGTAGTGTTCGAGGGGCGACGTTCACTACAACCATAATAGGTATATTATATTGTTTCGAAAATAAACTTTCAAGATTTTGAATGAACGTCACCCGTTAGTGATTCGTTGTTGCTCAAGCTCGGCATCTGAACTGAAAACATCGATTCCCAAACTAGCAAATTTCTATGATGAAGTTTCGGAAAGCGAATACTAGTGTTGCTAGTAAAACTATGCGGTCTATATTAATATTAGGGTGCCAATGAAAATGATCATCTCGTATTTCAAAAAGTTACCCCATAATAAATGTTCATCCTATCGAATAAACACCCTCACGTTGCCAAACCCGTTAAAACCTACTTGAAAACTTCGCTCGATGGCACATTTTGAACGTCATTTTTGACCCGCAAATAATTCTCGAATTCAGGAAAATTGAATAACCAATCGAAAAAAAATGTCACTAGTAAATCGTTAACAATTCATCAGTCATTCAGTTAGCGAGCAGATGGTAGCGGCAGTGAGGCTTTCTAAATGGCCATTTTCAAGGCCTAGAGTTTGGTTCAGTTTTCCAAGAAAGTTTTTTACAAAGCTAGAGGCGAATGAAAAATTTAAAACCTCTATAATTCAAAACATCATCATTATCATCATTACAGTCAATTCGTCATTTGTTCCTTCATCAACATTATCTACCGTTGACAACGAATAAAATCAACAATGCTTACGAGCGATTCAATCGTACACAAACACTTTCCATTCATATTTCTTTTCTGTTTGCTTCGATCCATCAGTGCAAGCTCTGTGCCCTGCTTGCTTCGTGCATATTCTGAGAATGGATTCTGAAGCGAAAAATTTTGCACGTCCGTTCAACACAGTAGCTGAGTTGAAGAAACTGGGCTTTTTTAATTTTTGTTCACAGCACAAAAACAGATACCATGGATGAACATGCATATATGAAGAAACCATCCAAAAACGATTTCTTCTACTCCTCACAACGATCTTTCGTATTTCTGATCGGATTTGGTTTGTGGAACTAAGTTTGTACCGCTGAGAATGAGAAGTCATGGCAAGCTAAACTGAGCGGAGAGAGTGAGAGTGCCACAATCATGTACCATAGACACACTAACTCACGTGGAGTTATTTCCGCTGCGATTTGTACACACAACGAATGAAAAGAGTAACTCACTGGTCTGATCAATATTCACTTTGGCAAAGCATTGCTCAACTCAGAGTTACCAAGAGAACTTCATGCGGTTATTTTTAGATATAAATATTTTTAATAATAATTAAAAAAAAAACTGAGTAAGAATTTTTAACGGTGTACTTAAAATATTATTTTTCCTGAATAGTTTATTGACTTCCCAACAACTTTTACGTGTTTTAATCTCCCATCTGAGTTTCGAGTTATGATTTCTAAAACAATCGTTTCTAAGGCCAAATGTATTGGTAAGCGCAAAACCCGATGAAGGAACGGTCCTATATGAGTCATATAATTTATTTTATTACATTCATCCCTTCTCGTAGATTAATGTTACGGAGAGAAAAATCGGAAAACAATGAAGGAGGGTCGGAAAATTGAATTTCCATTTGTTTCAAAATTACATCATAATAAGCGTTGTGACTTCATTAGATATTTGAAGAAGGAAATGTGTTTTCCGATTTAAGGTGTCTTTTTTTGTTGTATTCTGATTTGTTGTGAACAATATCATGGCGAAAAAAATCCTAATGTAACGTTTCATTTTCTACTCGAGACAATGATTTTGTTCTTACAAATAAATATAAGCTCTGTCCATCTCATATTAGTATTTTTGCTAATTATTCATGAACTACAAAGTAGAACTTGTTCCAGAAAGTCGTACGAGTTGATATTTCCGGGAGTATATCAGGTATTGCGAGTCTGGGTTTCGAGAGCGTAGAATTCGTCGCAACATAGCACAATTGTGCTGCGTTTCATTCTCATCAACACTCGTTTGTGAGATACTAAGAATATAATACTTGTCTCAACTTGGGCTCGATACTGTTTATACAACCTTGTCCCGCTCCATAAATAGTTAAAGGTATTCTGTTTCACTTCTTTTTGTTCCACCAATCCAGAACTCCACAAAAACAACTCCCACTGGAAATTGCAATCCAAATAAAAAAAATGCATTCATATAATATCCAGCTTCACTGTTATGGGACTGAACAACACCACACGAAGTGCAGTTTTTGTGTGTCTCCATTAAATCGAACGTAAAAACCAAAAGCTACCTTCGGGCGGAGGTGTCCAACCACGCAAGACGCGAAGATCATAGCCGTAAACTTGAGCCGCTCGGACGGGAAGCCTACGCGCGCAGTTTGTTCTTGTGTTTCTTGAAGGATGTTTCCCTGGAGGGCGTCCAGAGGCAACTGGTGCAGTCACTCGCCACATTAACCTTGTACCGTTCGGCGGGAACAATTACGGGAGGAAGCTGCAGGAAATAGAGCCATCAGCAAGGATCACAACTTCACGCAGGGGTTGAGTGGTTAACCGCCAAACGAAGAGTGCTCTCTCGAAGGGAACTATTGCTACCGGCAAAATTTATCGCGTCGTAAAAACTAGTTCATTATGGTGACGGGGAGAGATAATGATCGTCTCTTCGTTCCGAGTTTGCGAGCGCTGGGTTTGAGGCCAACTGTGGAGATCTGAACCTCAATAATTTTGCCATGGGCAGTGAAAGATTACACGCATCATTAGTCTCGCCGATATTAGGGCTCAATCAGAATCTTGAAACCACATGATTATTCAATTGGTTTTGTGCGTGAAAAACTGAGATTAAATTTTATTGCATCAGATACCTTGCCTCCACCGGCAGCCACAAGTAACGGTGGATGGTCAAGATTCAAGAAAATATAATTATAACCTTAGCGACTCATCGAACTTAAAACTGTACTTCCATGGAAGTATTATCCACAGTTTTTACCTTTCGTTCGCCAAATATGTTACTTCTTTTGCGAATCGTTCTCACACCCTGCAATCTCCAGTGCTATTTCGGATAGCATCGCACACCATCTTCTTCTAGCCAGGCTAGAAACAGATGAAGCCGGCTATCTACCACCACCAGAAGAGAAAAATTATGCAAATAAGCTGCTAAAAAGCTGAAATGTTCCACAAAAGTTCTCTTAACATACATTTAACGATTTCCCACTGCCGTTTCTTGGCTGGGCCATTTCGAGCGAGAAGTTAACTACGCGCAGATTGGAGAACATTTGCAACGGAGAATCGCAAGCTAAGTGCTGACGCAACGACCCTGATTTTCGAGCCCATCTCCAATCTTCAGCAGAGCAGAGCGATGGATACCTATCTACCTTTCCTGGCAGGGTCCACGACGCTCAAACACACACGTAGCGCACATACTTATCAATATTTATGAGGAATTATTACCGCGGCGCGCATTAAGTCCCAGGGTTGGCTGAACTCTGCGCGAATATATTCCTTCGGTTTTTGCGCGACCGGCCGGAGAAAGAATGTAGCGGTTTAGCTATAGAAAGTGTGTTTTTTTACGTTTGCCAAACTATCGTACGCATGCTAATTATGGGGCTGAGATGAGTAATCAGTGAAAAGAAATGAATGGATCGGGATAGAAAGTATTTCTCTTTCAGAGATATTGAAGGGATATGGTTTCATTCTGTGCGGACCGGACCGGCAGCATCAAAATTGGCGTATACATTGAAATGATCTTTTTCACTAATGATCACCGAAGGTCATAATGAATACTTTCGGTAATACAGATGAGATTAATTTGGATTTTTGGGCATTTAATTAGATGTAGGATCTCTCTACAATTTGCTGAACATATAAATCCAGCTTAAAATGCTCAAAAAAATTTCGTACGGTAAAAGAACACAATTCGAGCCGCCAAACGAGTTCCTATTTGTAAGGAATAGTCCCATAGTCCTTCCATTAAAAATGAGTTTCGTCAAAACATATAAAGAACAATGTAATGGAACTGTCATAGTTGACCATTATTTGAAAAAAGGTTACTTGAAAAATGGAAAAACAAATTAATGTGATGATTAAACCTTTCTTGTTGAACTTCTCCGGAAACTTCAGATTATTTTAACTGATAAGTGTCAGTTAAAGTAATCTGAGACTCGATTTCTATATAGGGGGGTTGATCTACGAAAAATGTAACGTTTATTAAGAGTTTTCAAATGCATATTACGCAGAATCGTTCTTACTACATATGATATAATATATACCATCAGACGGCAAATTTATCCAGCATTTTTTTCGCTTGAGACATCAACAATGGAAATGATAAAACAAGTGAGCAATTTCACAAATCAAAGAGGTATGTTTTGCGAGCGGATGTGAAGGTAAATCATGTATTATGCATGCTTTCTTTCAACTACGTTCCCATGAATGTTAACAAATTAGCAAGATTTCGAATGTAAACATGTTGAAGCAATCAGATGCAAGATTTTATGCATCACACCAATTTCATGCAAGATTTCATCAAAGCAACGAGGAAAGTGTCACCCATACTGTGATCGTTCGTTAATTGGGCAGGATATTCATATGATATTCATGTAACCTTGTTATTTGTAACAATGATATTAAATAATCATTTTCAGTTGGACAGTTGAATTCCGTGTCAGAAGCTAATTTCCATTTCTTATTCGTTACAAACCGTGTGACGGTTATGAGTACATGTAACAAACGGCTCTTTTCAGGGTTACTATTTTGAATTTTAATCGAGTTAAACTAACAGATTTCTGAACAATAAAAAGAATTACATTAAAAAAAACAAAAACAGTTCTGAACAATCACAGTCCTACGTCAAACTTCCGTACGTGCCCCATGGCTCAGACCATTCTACTTTTATAATTGTGTTTGTGTGTTTTCGAAACATATTGCAAAACGTGAGGACAAGTTGTGTATGAACAATCCCTTTCGAAAAGATCTCAGCCAGCGGAGAATGAAGACAATTATTGAAACGATTTGGAAGATGGTTAGGCGATTTTCCATCACAGCCCTCACGAATGCTTGTGTGGATATACTGCTACAGACAAATATCGTAAACGAATAAATGACCGAAACATGAGGTTTTTTAATTTTTTGAATGATGATTGAATATGATGAAACCACTAACTATGTCATTTCGTGATGATGGCCATTTTGGATTTATATTTTTCATAAACAACTGTGTTCTGTGGGTCAAGCCCTTTCATTCGATACCCATATTGATAGGGTTTTGAAAAAATAGGCACTCCGCAATATTGTAGCGGCCGCCATATTGGATTTTTTCAAGTTCACGGAATACTCAGAGATAAAGCAGCAGAAATAAAGCAACAGAGATAAAGGCGTGTTCCTAATTTCAGATCAATCTGACAATAGTCATCTGTCATCTGTCAATCAAATTTCTATCGATGTTCGACAACACCACAGACATACAGACTAAATTACAAACATACAAACAGGTCAAGCCAAATAAAATCGTTTGATAATGTTCTCTACATTGCTGGTGGTCTGTTTTTTCACCCAAACTATCGTTGGCAGAAAACGGTTCGTCTTCGGCAGAAAAAAAAATTCTATTTCTTGTCCTGATGGGTGAAACGAGCAAATAAAAGCATCTGTTTCAATGGCTTCAAATGTTTGTATGTATGGGTGCAGACATATCTTTTTTTTCTTCTTTCATCTCTTTGGGAATTGTACCAAAAAAACAAGTCCAAGCGATGTCAACGGCGGATCGAAGCAAAGCTGGCTTGGATACAATGCTGTTAATACGAACACGCTATCCACATAGCTACTAGTGCTGTTGCATAAATGCGTGATAATATTACACCTCATTATCAAATGAGGTTGAAAAGTGTTTTCTAAGAGTAAAAAGAAGAACATAAGTGTGAATCTATATCTATCTCGGTCTGGGTCGTATATGGTCCTTGATCTTATATTGATCTTATATCGCTATAACATATATAATATACAAATGCAATATGATCATGACATGACATTTTCTGTTACGCCCACGTAACAAATTTTAATAACCTCTACAAAAGTGAACCGATTTTTATTTTTAAAAAACGAAAATAAAACTCATTTTAGGACATTTTCGATGTGACCACCCCTTTTTTTCGATAACGCGTTTTAAACGGTGAGCAAAATTCTTAATGCACAACTCTAACATTATGACTTCGATGCTGTTGAAAATCCGAGTTATTTCTTCTTTAAGTTCCTCCAAATTTTGTGACTTATTAACGTAGCAACGGTCCTTCATGTACCCCCACAGGAAGTAATCGACGACGAGAAATGTTGAAATTCTTACCATAAGAGGACAAAGTTTTATTACGGTTTCGATGGCTCGAGTAATACGATTTCACTAAAAATACACGGTCTTGTAAATTGTACATCTTGACACTAAAAATCATCCGATCAGACTGAACGAGTAGCCAAAAATTATCGTCCCGGAGTGGCGAATGCAGTGTTACCATCGACGGAGCGAAAAATTTTTTTATAAGGAGCTATTCGATTTTTTTGCGTGAGCGTTTAATCTGAAAGATCCTGTAATAGACGATAGGTCAATATAAGCGTAGTCATATTAAACGGATTCTACTATATAATTTGTAGATTACTGTTTTGGAATGATGTTTTCATTGGAGATGTTTTATTTTTGCTTTAATGATACTGATAAACTTCTTGGATATTCAATAAGTTCAGTATTTCAATGACGCTCTAGACAGCGAGCAATCGACAGTACATGTTTATGCTGATTTAACTTGACATTTGTATTACTTCGCTGCGCAACGCACAGTGCAGTGCTTTTAGTTTGCTCACATTACATCTGCACTGTATTAAAATAGGAATAAGAAGTAACATAATGCACTATGCATTTACTGATTTCTTTTCGGAACGTTTTGAGTACGATATAGCTAGACAACAATCTTACTAATAAAATCTCTATCAACGTTTAACCCTTTACACCAGGCTCTCGTCAAACTTTAGGATATAGAGTGTCGCAAATCTAGAATTATTCATGATATGCATCGGACTCACCTTGTCCGTCACGAAAAAAAAATGTAAGAACGAATAAGGAAACCAGACCATGGAGTTGCGATGGATAAAAGCTCGGTCGCTAACCGGTCACCTAAGTGAACCAGTTCTTTTGAACCGTTTTTTCCCTCTATCGTTCAGCGGTATCAATACAGGCAAACCTGTTTTTGTGCGAGGGATAGGAACCGCATAAAAAAAGTTTCCTTGAGTAAATATCCCAAATCCTAATAATTTTATTTGTGATCAACGTTCGATTTCGTTTTGTTTTTCTTCTATACGTTGAGACATGTTGCCTCTTCGTTTAAAAATAAATCAAATAAACAGGTTTTACTGTATCTGTATCAAGAACAACATTCATGCTTTTTGGAACCCAACAAACATACGCAGCATCACAGCTATTTATGTCCTGACATTGTAATTTGTATGGATTTTTAAAATTAGTTGGAAAAGGAAAGATGCTTCCTCAAAAGTCACAAATTGTATATCAAAATATGCTTCTCACCCGAGAATGCTGTATGCAATAATTTGATTCGCACATTTTTTTATATTTTTTGTTGGGACTCAACCTAGGTTCCATCAAAGAAAATGGTTAATAACAATTTGTCCAGTAACGACATTTTTCAATTTTCAATTTCAATACAGTAATGGTTGTCACGTTTACACGTGCACACAATAGTCCAAACAATGTATTAAAAGCAACGAAAACCATTTTTTTTTTCAATTTACTTTCCCACTAGAAGATTTTTTGTTTACCCAATTAGTAAATCGTCTTAGTTTCTTCCAGTTTTTTTTCTGATAAACAAAAAGTATATATAGATTACACATGAATTGAAGATTGAACAAAATTGAACAGCGTTGTTGAGAATATAATTTTATTGTAAATTGTAAAATTTGTAATATATTGTAAAATGTAAATTGTAACCTTTTGGGATTATTTTAAATCATCAAAGATAAAAACTGCGCGTTTTGGGAACTTTTCTCACGATAAACCCTGAAAATTAGGGTAAAGCGAAGTGCGTGACCACTGCAGAGTCACACCTTTTGTAAACAATATCTTGCTTCGTGGTTGTCAAACGAAGCTACAATTCGAACGAATCACATCCAAATGTGACAGGTGTCAGTTATCCGCTCCAGAACCTCAAGACGCTTCATAACCTTGTGCCTTGCGTGATAGTGTAATTCTGCCACGGAGCCGATATTTAATGGTGAGATAATCTGTGTAATTAAAAATGCTTCAGAAGTAAGGTACGAGTGACCGACTACCATATCTTCGATGCAGCTACCAGACGATCATCAAAGCGGTCGACAGTCGTTTAAACACAACCAGAAATTATACTGTCATAATTATGAGTCTTTTTCATTTTCGAGTCAGCGTAAATAGTAAGTCTATTTTCTCTAGCTTTAAATCGATATTTTGAGAGAAAAATAAAACTCAACAAGTTTTATTTCACAAATTCAGTGTAAGATTTCAATTCAAATCAAATCATATATCGACATATTCCGATCGCTTGTGGTTCACTAAAAAAGAGTTTAAATTAGAAGGCAATTCCCAAAAAGGTCAACAACCCTAGAGTAACACTTGAAGACACTTGAACGAAGACGATTCATCATACACCTTCACACAAAAATACGTACGTATATATTGGACCCTTCAGACACTCAAAATTCGGAACAAGAGGTGCTTCCTTTACCGCCGCTCACAAGAAGTCTTCTTTCCGCTACCGACCACCGGCGAACTGAAGAAGCAAAAGGGGCTTTCCAGATAATTGAGCTATAATTATGTGAATGTATCGCTAATCCAAATCTCCCACATTGCTTCTTTCGGTTTCCACTCTCGGATACTTTCAGGCCAAGACCATCTACTGAAGTTCGTGTGCATAAATAAAGCGATTCACGGCATCATCCGTCCGTTTTGTGTAACCGGGAAGAGGTTCGGGCGAAGCGAAAGATAAGCACTATTAGTTGGCACCGTATCCAGCAGGCCCTTGACCGCATCTCGTCCAAGTACTACTACTCAGCGTTGGGTAATTGAAGTTTGGAACCGTCACGGTGCACATCTTCTGGCGGCGGCGCCTCAGCCGATAACGTTAGATGGGCATCTTCATTGGACGCGTGTGCCGTCCGATCTGATTAGATCCATGCAGCGGACGATCCATGCGCCGTGTGCCCATCAAGCGCCACAGAACTGGATTGGTTGGTTGGGTGGCAATTGAATTCATCTTTCAGATTGATATCAGGCATAAATTAAATTAAAATAATGGGTAATTCAGGTTATTTCTACGTGTTTGTGGTCCCCTCTGGGCGGCTGGCAATGTGCCAGTTTCCCTCAACACCATTAATTGGACCGTCGCGAGCCAATTTGTATTATTTTTTCAATCCGTCCCATGAATATTAAGCGGATCCAAACGCTTACTCCCCGAGAGGTGTTAACTAATAAGCGATTAATTTAAGACAGAAGGCGATGCCCAAGAGGAACTCTCCACAAAAAGCCACTTTGTTCGAGCGTTGGATAGGGAACCGTTATTTCGCTGCGAGCATTTTCAATTCCTCGGACTTTGCGTGTTGCATAAATCATTTCATCGCACGGATGATCTATGACAAACGATGGTACCATCTTACTCGGCGTAATGCGGGTCTAAGAAGCGCAAATATGCTATTTGGATCAATGCGTTTCAAGTAGCGTTCTCATCTTGCACTAATCACACAAACCGCAAACCACAGAGTAGTTAAGTAAACATGGAGAATCAATCTTTCCCCAGAGGTACCACACCATACGAACCACACGGGATCACATCCTCCGGGAAGCCATTAAAATGAACGGGCGTGGAAAATTTGCACCTCTGCCCACGGGGAAGACCACTTTCATGGCTGTCAATTTCGCACGTCCGAAGCCGAAACGAACCAATCGACACGGCAATAGGTACCCTCTCAACGGGGCCATTGCGGAGCGTGCTTCCGTACTAAGCGACAGCACGATGATACGTTTTACACAGTAAGATCTCCTAAGGCTTTTTTCATCCGTCCCGTTTCTGGTGCGATTGGGGTCTTTTTTTGTTTTTGTTTCAGCAGCGATACGCTGCCATTCGTTATTACCGATTACCGAGATGAAGAATAGAAGGTGGAAAGATTCACGGGTTATGGTTGTGTTGAACTTTGATTGTGTTAGTAGCCAGGAGTAGCCAGTTACTCAAATGGTACAAATAGACTGTGTCTCCAAATAACGTTGGAAGAGGATATACAGAAGCTAATTACAGATTTCCAAATCATATGTTTCGCATTATGAAAAAAAAACAGAACATATCACGAACTAAAATGTTTAATTTTTTTTTTATTTCAGAAATAGCATTCTAATGTCTGCTATGTTTGGATTCTAGAGCAACTTCATGGAAGTTTGACTTTTGTCAGCAATTGAAATTACTTTTTTCACAATTAGGGGGCTGAACACTTCAGTCGTTTAAAACTAAGACGCAAGCGGAAAACTTTTCGTCTCAATCTAAGTCATACGGGGTAAATAAAATTTTTTTTTTCAAGTTCATTTTACATGAAAACAACGTGCAACCTTTTTTCACATGCACTGTCAAATGTTAATCCGTCAAAGGAACAAAAGATTGCGTGACTCTGACTTTGTTCGTTTACGTTTTTGGTCGACGTAACGAGAAGTAAAATTGAATTGAATTGAAATAAATACTGAAATTTCAGTTTCTGTTAAAATGTCGGGCCTTAATGATTTTGAACGCTAGCATTGATTTAGGAAAAAAAACTAGTTCGTTAATTTCATTTGCTTATTTTTACTTTTAATAACAACACTTTTCCTATGTAGTGGACTAATATAAGAAAAGTAATATACATAAACAAAATCTGTGACGTCACAGATTTAAAAAATCTTCCCACCTTTCATTTTTCATCTCGCGTTATTACCAACAACAACGTCAATAAAATTGAGGGAAAATAAGGGAGAAAGAGATCCAAAGTGGTCGTGCAAAATTGCTGATTTTATGATTCAATAAACACTGATGTTTTGCGATGAAACGGTTGCCTAATTCTGCAATTTGTCGAAAAAAGTTTGTATTCAAGAGAATTGACATTTTTCATTGATTTCCAATCCGCGTTGATGCTGATGAAATTCTCTTTCTTCTTGAAAGGGTCTAATGTTTCTCTACGAAAAAACATCGTCTTCCCCACGTTATATCCTTGGCGATTTTTCAATAAGTACATGGTATGGGTTCTGATTCTGAAATTAATTTTAAAGTGGAAAGCTATGATATGCATATACAGGTGCAAGTCGAAAGTTTCCTTTGAAGACTCTCCGGCCAGAACGAGTATCAGCCGTCACCACGATATGTATGAAAGTAACTCGGATATGATAACCAATGTGGATTAATTAAAGGCATCTGACATGTATCTGTGATCTTCTCAATTCAGTTTTTGAAAAGGGTCTAACGTTCTTAAAAACATTTCACTCAACACTGTGTTATTATCTGCGTCATTTTATTAGTACCTGGTTCAGATTTTATTATTTTAATAACAATTTGAAGGTATCCAAATGCACCAGTGAAAGAGATATCATTTTGATGGAAAAATAGCGCTCCTCAACGAGATTGTCTACTTCAATAGATTAAAAAACGCTTTTTTACATGAATGATTTTGACTCCGCACTCTGTTCCTTTAAATTTTTGTGACGAGTGTATTTGAGATGTTCTTTTTTTACCTGATGTAGATTTCCATGCCAAATAATACGCCATAATTGAATTCTGAGTAGCAAGTTCGAAAATACGCGTGTACCAGTGAACGCCGGAAAAATATCCTTGGCTAAAAATCTGCCTACTAGACACAATATGTACCCGGTATGATGTGGCCATGGATCCACACACACACACACACACAAAGCTACAGAGTCTGCTTCTCAATGCTTTAGTACACCAAAACTAGCGTTGCCAGAAAGCATTTCATTTTCGGCAGAAACCATGCCTTTTCGTGTCTTGAAGCGTCAAATGAGCAAATAAAATCATCTGTCCCCCAACGCTTTAAAATGTTTGTTTGTATGGAAGCAGGCATCTCTTTCATTTTTTTTCTTTTTTCATCTTTTTTGGAATTGCACCCAAAAAAAAGTCCAATCGACGTGAACGGGGATCGAACCAAGGCCGGCTGTAATGTAATGCTGTTTCACACGACCACGCTATCCACATGGCTCATGATGCTGTTGCGTAAATGCGTGATAATATTACACCTCATTACAAAATGAAGTTAGAAAGCGTTTTCTAAGAGTAAAAAGGAGACTATAAAGGAGATCTTTATCCATCTCGGTCTGGGCCGTGTACATATGTGGCAAAGTAATACGTGCTTATTTGCAATGTGTCTCTGTACCATATATAAAAAATATATAAAATCAATTTTGGGTGTAGATGCAAAACCGAAAGAAGCCGAGCCTTCGGTTATGGTGCTAATATTGTTATTCTAGAAAAAATGTAGAGATTCTTATACCAAGTCGTTTTTTTTAGTAAAAAAAGATTTTTTTGATTCATTCTTGGTGAACAAAAGAAAAAAACATGATAATTAGAGCTCTATTCATTGACGTATTTGTTTCAAACAAGACTTGTGAGATATATCTTTTACACAATTGATAGACTTCTGCCAATGATTTCAAGAGAAGCATGAGGAAGCATCAGGGAGAAGAGTTCTACACATTTTCCGACTTTGTAGCATGCGTCGAGCAGCCTACGTATTGGTGTAGTTTTGCACTACGCTGACACAAACCATTGGAAGTTCCGTTTATTTCATTTCAGTGAGTTTTCATCTTTTATAGACGATGGAGGAATTTTATGCCGCAGTAATAAAAAAATTTTGCAAAACAAGCGAAAAGGCGATTTTTTCAAAAAATTTAAAATTCTGATCATCATACCAGAAGGACGGAGTGCCATCTCACACGGCGACTGTGGTTCAGAACTGGTGTCAGATATATGTCAGATCGACTTTTTGGTCAAATATGATTGGCCTCTCCGTTCGATAGATCTGAACCTCATGGATTATTCCGTATGACAATAATACATGTTGTCGAAAATAATCGACAGTAAACCTTGTATTTGTATTTAAGACCAGTAACAAAAAAGACAGTTCTAATTAATAACCGATGAAAATTGCAGAATTTTTGTATCCCTTTATCCCTATTCTAAATCGCTATTAGCATAGCATGGAAAATCTGCGATCTGCAGCATACCTACACCCGAAATTAACCCAAGTGACACATTGTAAATAAGCACGCATTAAAGCTTTTCGCATACTTTGCCATATACACAGCCCAGACCGAGAAAGATAAAGATTCACGTTTATGCTCTCCTTTTTACTTTTAGAAAACACTTTCAAACTCAATTTTATAATGGGCTGTACATACACCACGTGGACAGAAAAAGTACGTTCTTAGACTCCCCCCCCCCCCTTCCCACCGTGGACAAGTGTTGACATTGACTAACCCATTCCTCTGTTGTCCACGTGAACATTCATCCATATTTTCTTATTTCAAATAATCAAGGAAATAGTAGAATAACGCCTATATACAATTCTAGATTTTTTTCATGTTATATTTTGTGTTAGTCATTTGATAAAAATAAAAGAAGAAATTCGAGAAAATGAATGATATGTTATAAAGATTTGTGTTCATTTTCTTCTGCAGCTGGCACTGGCATCTAATGATTCTAGTAATTCTGTCCATGGCATCCATGCCCACTGGCCATATGATCTGTTACAGGAAGCGAGGTTCATTTTAAACTTCGATATTTGATTCACTTTTCCCAACTGCGTACTTGTCCAGACACAGTATCTCAGCTGGCGTTTGTCGTGAACACAACATGAAACATTTTACGCATTCGAAGATTTTCAGAGGATACTGTTTACTCCATATTTCGGCTATGACTTTACCAGCGTATTGGAAACAATGTTTATTGTCATATCCTATCACCCATTCTATATGTAGTGACTTCCAAAGGGATCGTGAGGCAAAATCACTCCAGACTCAGCGAAGCCTACCTTTTTGTAGCAAGGCAATGTTTTACTTTGAGTCCTTCCAAGTTTTACACATTGTGTTTTAACTTCTCTTCTATGCTCCAAAGTGTTTCTAGAGTATAAATTTACGAATTTCAATTTCATTTTCCGGTCATATGATCAATTCTAATGATCTTCATGAGGGCGTATTAACAATCATTGATCTTTTTTTCATAAAATAAAAAAAGCACGAATGCAATATTTGATAAAGTTGTAAAATCAGTATCAGTTGTTAAGAAAATTTAAAAGAAAAAAATTGAAGTTGAGAAAAAATTAATTCAATATCAAAATATTCAATATCTGAAAACACTAATCTTCGATATATGATGGCCAAACTTAACAACTTGCAGAATAATTGAATGCTCACCAGTCAACCGTTTTTCGACTTTTGAAAACTATGGAATAACATCCTAAATGTTAGAAGAATAACTCGACGGACAATAAGAAACCCGTAGAAAGAATTTGCGGAAACTTTCCAGATACAGAAGAAAATAATCATTTCTGCATCAGATCGTGGTCCTGGGGTGAAAAGTGGCTACACTCTGTCCAACTTCTATAAGACCAGGTGATGTTGTTGCTGCTTTGTGTCATTGTAAACAATGCTTCAATTTATATTCTAGTGTGTAGGTATTGGTGACTACCATACATTGCATGATTTTCATATGTGTATGTGCAAGCGCAGTAAACGAATGTTTTTGTGTTTTCAAGTGTCAAGTTTCTATAAGACCAGTTACATTTTTCGTTGTTTTAGTTGTTTTGATCAATAAATGTGGAAAATAGTGAAGGGAAAAGTGCTCACGGAGAAAGAAGAAAGACAACTCGATGCATTTCACCAAGAAAAATGTTGGTATCAGAGAAATTACTCGTCAGTTTGGACGATCCCATCGAGTAGTGCTCAATTATTTGGCGAATCCTCAAGGACACGGTAAGAAGGAAAGAGCTCCACGTAAATCGAAGCCTCCTCATCCTACACCATCTCACATCGGAAGACGTCTGAGTTTTGCGAAATCTCACATGAACCTACAGTGGGACATGGTATGTTGTAACAAAGATTGTTTCCAAAATAATACATTTTGCTATATACCATAACGAAAAGTTCTTCAATGTATAAGTATGTAATGTATGTCTTCACTGACGAAAAAAAGTTCAATTTGGATGGTCCTGATGGTACTGGAGTAATTTACGGAAGGAGGAACAGTATTTTTCAACCTGGAATTTTGGTTGAGGCTCTTTCATGGTTTGGGCGGGACTCTGGAAAAGCTTCTTGTTGAAAATCTTGGGGGATCCTTGTACGCAGAATCTACACTGATGGAAAACGGTACACCACGATTGAAGAGCTCAAGGTCGCAATTTCGGAAACATGGAAAAATATCAGAAATCCGTTCAGCAGAATTTGATAAACAGTATTCCAACACGAATTTTCCAGGTTATTTGTCGAAGTGGCAAGGTTACCAATTATTGACATGTTAATCAGCCGATCGTTTTGAATTTTTCATTGATAATACTTATGAATTTTGGAGTGGTCTTATAGAAACTGGACAGCTGAAATCATCATATTTAAGCGCAACAAATAAACAAACAACTCTTTTGAATGAAACTGTTAAATATACTTTATTCTAAGCAATGTAACAATGTATGAATGTATCTTGTTGAAATTCTAACTGTTTGTGTTGCAACAAAATAGAATCAGGGTGGTTTTATAGAAGTTGGACAGAATCTCAAGCGCAAAAAATCAGATGTTGATCCTGCCCAACCTGCTACATCAACCGCAAGGTCGGATCGCATCGGAAAGAAAACAGTTTTGTGTGTTTTCTGGGATCAGCGAGGTTTAATCTGATGTATATTTCGTTATTCAAATATAAAAGAAGAATTTAATTTTTGATGCATCCCCTCAAAGTCCGAAAACGCCTTTCTCCAACGAAAAAAATAAATTCATCCAGAGCATCTCAGAAGTAGTCATATTTGATGAAAAAATACTTCTACGCTTATGTTCGAATTTCAACAATGACAGAGAACTTTTTTTGTTAGGGACTCTGATGCATCAGACTGCTCTACATTAAAAAGTACGCTACGGACGACGATTTTGTTGCTTCCATTTGAAAGATGAGAAAATTTAGTACAGGATATAATAGTAGAACATCTAAATTAGTGGATCGAAATAACATTTTGAAAGTGAAAACTTAAAAGATAATATTTTTTAATGTGTTATCATTTATTTTATCCTAAGCATTCATATAAAACTTGATTGTTTATATCAATTAAATTAAAGCTCTCTAACCGCTCTACAATTTGTACTTCGGCACCCTACTTCTATCTTGCTTAATTTCGCTGCAATATCGGTATAAACAATTCATGGTGAAAATTCAAGCAAAATCTTCAAAAATCACGATTTTCACCCAACTGAACGTATAATAGCCATTTGAATTTCACTCTTACGTTGAAAGTTACATTTTTTTTCTTGAAACAAGTCATGTTGAAAATGTAAAAAAAAATTCAAACTGAATATAATCAAGTCCAAAATTGTATATAATCGAGTCCGACCTGTATTGCCAATTTTTGGAAAATTGTAAAATTGAAAAATTACAACCTTTCATTTGTTCATGCGATAGAGAGTTAAACAAAGATTATTTTCATACAAATTAGAAATAACATAATTGAAAAGAACTTGAATATCGTGTGCGCCAACTTGAAAAAACAAGTTTCTAGGAAAACGAGTCTCAATCGTTGGATAAGCCGCTACCAGCCGCTTCACTCAAATGACTATAACTCGGTAAATAATGAGAATTCCAAGGAATCCTCCTGAGGGCATATTATTAAATGTTTTAACTTCAGAAATATTAAGAAAAAATCGTTTTTCCAAATTTTTATACTAGAAACAGCCAATTAATCCTACAAGACACACAACGAGAATTACCCAATAAAATTAAACTTTGGAACTTTGGATTTTTTTTTCGCTTAGTAAGCGATTGATCGTGAGTTCAAAACTCAGAACCCTCATTGGCCATATTTGTGTTGTTACAAAATAACTACGTCCACGCAACAATCATCAGCGATGGAGATCGATTCACGGTCGAAATAAGATCGATTCATCCATACAACTGCTCTGCTCTGCAAGACACATCGGGCTGATGTTCTATAAATAACTCAACAATGATCAATCTACAGTCTCCGCTGTCCGGTCTACCTAGACAATGGAAGAACAGAAGGAAACTCTTACGCCTAAATGGCTACTGTGTAAATGTGTACCATATGCAATGGTATAGAAGGGAATACTCAGAATGCGCCGAAAAATAGCAACTGTGCAATGTGCTAATCAGTCTTCCGAAAAACACTTACACATGTCCACACGATGTGAAAATTCCATGTTTTTGTTTGAATTCGAACATGATTTTCGCTAGTGTTGAATGTCTATCCCAAACACGAACAATGATACACAAACATAAACATGTGAGAACAAATACGATGATGATAATTCAAGAACATCATGTACAAACATATCACCCGATGTCGCAGTATTCATTGCTTTCGTTTCGTTTCTTTTCATACACGGAAATAAATTATTCATCCCAAAACATTTCTTCATAGAATACTTTTTCACAGAAACGAACTTGAAATTTAGTTCGCATTACAAAAATTTCACGAACTAAGAGGCTATGAGTTCATGCACATTTTGCAAGTCTGATTAAATAATCCTTGGTTTCGTGCAAAGAAAACATCTGAATAGAAAGAAGCTTTCTGAGATTTTTTTTGCGTGCATGTTGGCATTTAAAGTTTGGAGAAGCGGGCGACGTCGTACAAATGCTGACCAAAAAAAAATACCCAAAAATTAGTTTTAGAGTCAACCTTCAGCGGCACACAGCAGAACCAGCAGAGAAATTTCAGCGGCTAAAACACACCATTAATTTATCGATGTTATCACAAACTGAATAAAGGAAAAAACTAAAAGGTACACTTACACTGCACTACATATGCTATGTGTGCATGCGATTGCATCATGCTTTCTTCTCCTCTTCTTCGCTGGTTTTATAGCTCGGGTCGCGTTCGTCGCGAACAAGCAGTATTGACCATTTGTATTCAAAGATCCAGCCAAAATTGTTGCTCCCGTGGTCGAGTGGTTATCGTCACGCCTAACATGTCACTGCTGAATAATTCTGGTACTTTATATTCGATTAAAATTATAGAAATACTGTAATCAAAATTTGTTGTGGGTAACTAAACGTATCCGCCACGCTCTATTCAATTTTAGTACCTGTTCAAATAGCTAATAATAGCGAATGTTACATGAATTCAATATAAAAATTGATGCGTGCACTAAATAATTATACCAATTGTGAAAAACCTTGATATCAATCGATGTTTATTTTGTTCATAACAGATAAACAGGTTTATTTTATTTGCCCAATATTTTAGACGAAGCACCCATTGTCATGATAGGAAAGCATTTTTTCCATGTCAACATACCAACATACCACGCGTTGAGTGGTGGTGGTGTGGTGTCCGATTCGCTTCTTCTACTCTACACACTGCCGGTGCTTGGGGTGAAAATGCAAGAGAAACTGTACACCATGTTCGAACATCATGTGAAACATTGGGGTTAAACATCGTATGTCCAAACATACTACGAATACAAACATGTCACATTTTCAAACATAGGTACGAAAAAATCATGTTTGTATTCAAACACAAAACTGTGAACAGCAGCGTGGACATGTTTATCCCGGATACAGTGTTTTTTGTGAAACATGGAAGACTGGTGCTAATTATAGATATGATAAACTTGTGACATGTACACGACTAAAATTCGGCTCTGTTACAGCTAAAATGCTAATGAGCCTAAAATAAACAAAAGGGATAAAAAAAAAACTTTGGAATTTTGTAGGTCATCCTTAACATGTTCCAAATAAGGCAGCAATATTAGTAATAATGAAATGTGAGGCAACAGTATTGTTGACCGGGTACTAGATACTCTAAATAGAGATTTAAGTCCGGCGAATACCGTAAATACTCTTTCTTCGTCTAGCCAGACTTGTATCTGTTTACCGATAGATATGAGCTTACCATATCTAGTCAACTGGAACCTTTCTGGAAGTCTTTCAACATTTAAAAAATCCGAGCTGTGTAAGCAACTTGGAATAATTAAATTTGGTTCTACTTAAACTAATATTTTTTCCCTATTGTAGTACGCAGCTGCATAACCCTTATTACACACTCAAGCAGCATTGTATGACAAATAATATGACCAAACTTGATTATGAGAAAGTTTTTGTCATTTTTTATAATGTTCATCATACACAAAATAGACTGCCAAAAACAACATTATCGACTTTTTAGCCAAAAAACGTTATGTGCAAGCAAAAATGCGATACGCATGTAGAACATGTTTTGACAGAAAATCAGTATTAAAAATGGTTTGCAAGATTTAAACCCTTGAATTTTAGCATCTAGTTTGCAAAAAAATTAACAATATAAACAATAGTTGTAGCGAGTTCCATGGTATAATAATTCTTTTGACACGCAGATATACTTCCGATATTTCAGTTTTTTCAATACTTTCTAATACTTCGCACGACGATATTCCATCTGTGCCAATTGTTCTTCAAATAATTATACGACAAAATATACCTATTATATTTTTCATAACTGCGAATAACCACTTTGTTGAAGAAACTAATAATTTTACGAATCTAATTGTGAATACCCATGTCAAATTCAACAAAAAAAAACAAATCATCGGTTATAAATAAACGACAAGTTCAATATCCCAGTCGACGAAGGGGCATTGAATGCATAATTATTACACCGCATAAATCGCATCCACTTGCGTCCACTCGACTTCTTCCCTTCTGTCCGGGGGCACGGAAAAGTTGTATCGCTTTTCAACGAGCGTAACTGTAAATAATTTGATTCTCCCACACTCCGCCGATTACGGATCTTCAACGAAAACACCGTGAATGTCTGTTTGGCAAAAGCAACACGCCATCATTGTCGTCCCAACCTTCTCCTCCGGGGAGAAAGACATCGCCGATGGCAAAAGCCAGAAACCGTCTCTCCGACTGATTGGAAGAAGTGTGTTACACACTGCTTATGAAAATAAGGTTCGAATGGGGACAAATTACAATCGATATATGGTGTCCCGATTGTTGCGTTTCATGTGGCCTAATAAATCTTCACACTTACCACTAAAATCAACCTCATTTTGGTTTTCTTGGCTGTCACTGGGGGCTTTGAACTTGAACTTGTATCTTTCCTAGCAGCAGTAGGGTAGCATTCACTTTCAAATCACAGCACTTATTGTTTTGTGCAGAGCACAAAAATCACCAAATCCCTTATAAGGCTTCTGTTCCTTGCAAAGTTCACTCGTGTGTTACTCTGTTTTCCAAACTCCGAATGTGTTCCTTATTTATAGCCTTCAGGTGTCCAAGTTCAACTGCCAACAAATCTGGAACTCTGCGAACGAACTGGATTTGCTTCTTTCTCTAAACTCCAAAAAAAAAACTCCAAATCACACCAACAGACCAAAATATAAACTATCTTCAAACTGATGCACGATAAGCCAAACCGCGACTGTGGGGATCGCCGTTCCCTGACAACTGTTTAAACCGGACTGTGCGTTCGACGGGCCCTACATTCTGGTTTTAACATCTGCCAGGCGCAACATTCGGTCCGTTGCGCATGCAGGATGGAAGCCCCCAGCCGGGCGCGAAACAACGCTCAAACACGCTGTTTGTTTGGTGGATCCACGCGACTCGTTGGGGCGGCTTGCGCGATGTTGCGCAGTCTCGCTGCAAGCTATCGCTCAGGCTGTTGGGTTGAGCAGTGGTGAACCTCTGCCCATGTATTCTGCCAGAGCAGAACTGGGGAACGATGTACAGGTAAGTGTTGCTGCGTTCATTCCTTTTCGGGTCCTTCTAGCGAACATACCTTCACGCGGGCCCTTGAATTGTTTCAGCTGCAGGAATTTGAACAAACCCATGTTTAAACGAATGATACAATCACATCTTGAAGTTCATAACCACAACCACTCCCTTTTTGCTAGCGTGGCAAAATCGATTAGATGAGTCCTATTTGCCGTGGTGATTGTACACACCGTATACGACGATAAAAGTGGACTGCCACTGAATTGTTCATAATGCATTCATGTCACCTGAAACATACACCAGTGTGCATCAAAAATAGGGTGCCGATCGCTAACATTTGAACGCTCAAACCGGCGGATATCAAATCTTAACACGTATCGCAAATTAGTTGTTTTCAAAACAAAGCGATAAAAATCAGTAGATAATTCGACGGGTGCTCTATAAAATGTACGAGGACTGTATGGTAAGTAACTGACCTTGACAAGCAAAAACAGACATTTTTACGTGTAAATTGTATTTTTCAACATAATCGCCTTCTAGTTTGCTACAATTAGTTCAACGTGTTTTTCCTCTCTAAAATGTACGATTATGTTCGATTGTTTGAGCTTTAGTCGTTTTGGACATTTTCTTATTTGTTTCCCTTGAGACGCCTCATATTTTCAAGGTAAGCGATGTGAATTACACCGCGTTTGTTCCAAAACAATGTAATCAATAATTTATTCGCCGATAATGTCGCATTTTCGAACCGGTTCTTCCGGTAAATTACAATTTTCTATTCAGATTGTATGGGGGGCTGGTTCGAACAATATATATGAACCGACGACAAAAAATCATTCCAGTCACATTTCAACATAGATAAATATTCCTACGAAACTGACACACACGTTTGATAATTTTCGGGATCAGATTAACCTTCAACGGCATCTCTGGTTCGATTCAAATTTATTGTTACCATTAACGCAAGTTCGAACATGAGAGGAATTGCTCTCACTGTCAAGGTTTTCATGATAAAATCTGTGGTTTTGCTCTCAAAAACCGTTTGATTTTACTTTTTGTTAAGAAATTTGTGTTGTGCTATTGAGCGCTATTTAGTATATACATTGCAATGAAAAAACCTGCTTTATCGAGGTGCAATGGAAGTGTACACAGTTACCAAAGTATGTTTATTTACGCAGCGCTAAGTGAAAACTGTTATTGTAATATATTTCTTTTACATACTAAAACTAAAGAAAATGTAATGAAGACAAAGGTAACATAGAGTGAGATAAACTCCTTTGAGCGCAGTGTCATATTTTTATCTTCTGATGAGTCACAATAACTAATCTAATTAAGTTGCATATGTTGACGAAAAATCACCCAAGGGTGAAGTAAAGGAAATCGGGGTTTTCGATTTTTTTTTATGCCAAATGTCTTAAAATTGCGTGAAACGTCGAAATCCTGGTGTCATCTCGAAATTTTTTGACGTAGAACTACATCTTTCAGGAAGGGTGGCATATCAGAAAACAGGTCACGTTTTTATGAAATAAAGTTAACGTTAATAACTATTTTCCCTGTGAACGAATTCTCATGATTTGCATACCAATCGAATCGGAAATTCTCTAAGATTTGTTTGATATGCTATACATTACAATCCGCTAATCTCTAAATGGTTTAAATTCATGAAAACTGGAAGAACTTCCTTTTTCCCATACATATGTTCTGCCGATCTGTGTGCTAACCCTACCCGTATTTCGAATGCTTATAACTCGAACATTTCTTAACAGATTGGAAAGAGGTTTGCATAAAGTGATAGGAAATATTTCTGCGCGTCTATCAAAATTAATAAAATTTTATTTTTCATGAGATGAACAATTGAATAACTGTATAATGTCAAGCGTTATCTAAACACCCTAACTGCCAAGCTTTGATTGGCCCTATTTACGGTTTCCCCAACACAGACTTCTAAATCGATGTACCTGTGGTAATCCGTAAACAAACATGCAAGTTGGATGTATTTTTGTTCCCACCGAGCTGTGTTTCCCTAACACGGACTTCAAAATCAAGGTGCCTGGGGGAATCCGCTTCGTCAAAACATGCAAGTCGGGGGTATTTTTCCCCACTGAGCTGTGTTTCCCTAACACGGACTTCCAAATTAATGTACCTGTAGGAATCCGCTTTGCAAATATACAGGCAAGTAGTGATGTCTATTTTTTTTCGTTTATTCGATTTATTCGATTATCTTTGGGACATTTTTCAATATTCGTTTCATTCAAATAATTGTCTTTCAATATTCGATTAATCGAACGAATATTTATTTCTTGAAATAATCAAGTATCACGTTGTCATTCTGGTCGCGTGGTCTATCGGGTTGTCAATGTTAGATGGTTGGATAAAAAGAATTATTTAGCCTAATTTTTGGCCTAAATATGCATTAACCTTGAGAAAGACTCCTTCTTTAATTAATCGCGATTACAGTGACAATTATTCGATGTATTTATATTTTGATTTAAAATTATTCGATAAAAAATTAATCGATTATAATTTCAGATATTCGATTATTTGAATTAATCGAACGATTAACCGTCATCTCTACATGCAAGTCGGGTAATCTTTGGTGTTGAGCACTTTTGTACTCGCTTTGTACTGAGAAGCCTTGGAAAAACGTCATTTCAGATACTAGAGGTGAATGGTGAACATAATCTATTACAAAATTTTCGTTACATTCTAAAATAATATTCGAAGTGGTAAACAAATGGATTCCATAATATAAATTCGTAGTTCTACGTCGAAAATATGCGGTGATGTCCTAGATGCAACCCCTTACAATTTTTTTGTCAAAAATCGACACTCTGGGACTTAGTTTTTTTTCGGAATACGAAACGTATGGTTTTGGGTACCAATAAAAATAGTTATCTCGATTTTTCATTCGGAACTTGCTGCGAAATGTAAATTGCACGATAATATACCCTTTGCAAAATATTAGCTCATTCGAACTTCATTTATTAGTGTCACAGACGTAAAAATTTGAGTTTTTTTGGAAAACGAAAGATCACCGGAAATTGGTGTTTCCAAAAAAAATTTGTTGACGCCAAATGTCTCAAAATTGAATTACTCGTCGAGATTTATTGTTATCTCGAAAAAAAATGTTTTTTTTTGACACTTGGTCGTTTTTCCGTCTGAAAAGTCGATTTTTAACCAAAAAAAAACACTTTTTATTAGATAACTGTTAATCTCGATGTGTCATGCAAAATGTCCCATAGTGTCGATTTTTGACAAATAAAAATTTCGAGATGACACCAGATCTCGATGTTTCGTGCAATTTTAAGACATTTGGCATAAAAAAAAATCGAAAACCCCGATTTCTTTTACTTCACCCTCGGGTGATTTTTCGATTTTCAAAAAGACAACTTTGACCACTTTGACCGCTTTGCTCCACTCTCCCTTAAGTCCGATTGAACTAATATTTAGCATAGGAGGTTTTTTCGAGGTGGTGAACATTTTTTATGAGGTAACCTTTTTGAAATTTTTGACCATTTTCATTCGCACCCTAGTGTTGGCTCTCCAAGTCGTAGTTCATCACTGTATTGCTTTTCATTTCTCTTTCTTTTTTTTTATCTGTATTATAGTGACTTTCAACATTTTTTGGCTGTTTCGTCACTCCTACTTCCATTTTTGGAACAATGTCGGGAGTGAGAATTAAACTCGTGACCATTAGCGTGAGAAGTATGGATATTACCACTACACCAGATCGCCTCCACATTTCTAGTTCTTATTTGGCTATATAAGGACAAAAAAATGGTTTTCATGGAGGAAAAGCGTTTACATGCTCTCGAGCTTTATCAATGAAAGCATTGATTCAATCAATATTTCAACAGTAAATATTAGTCAATATCTCTGCGAAAAATAAACCGCTCGATCCGGAAGACCGCAGTTGGCCTGCATCCCCCCGTCCCACATAAACATCCCACGGTTCCAGACCGCCGCGTCGGTGATAGTTTGGAGAGCCGTATCCAGACATGGGAAGCTTCCACTGGTGTATCGAGAAAAACGTGAAAATCAACGCCGCGTACTATAAGACCCAGGTTCTGGAGAAGGTTGTGGCCCCAGCACTTCGGGACCTCTACGAGAAGGATCATTACGTCTTTCAACAGGACAGCGCAACGGCCCACACGACGAGTATCGTCTAAGTGTGGTGTCGGGAGAATTTGACTGATTTTATCGATAAGACTTTGTGCCCTCCCAGCTCTCCGGATCTTAGTCCCCTGGACTTTTATGTATGGTCGTATATGCTGACCATTCTATTGATAAACGTCTAACGCTCGTCAGTTAATATGTCTTAAAGGTTCTCAATAAACATTGCCTCAATAAAAATTGACGCAGAAAAGAGTATCTTGTATTTTCATTTTTTGTAACACATTTTAAAAGTGTATACAAACTTATTGAACACCTCTTGAGTCTGGACTACGTTCTGGATAGTTTAATATCTTGATGACTCTCTCCGAAAACCATTGCTCTCTTATCTTACTGATAGGGATGCTCGCATCATATTGCTGAAAAACTAGCCCTTTTTACATGAAATCCTCGGTGAGTGGTACACGGATGAAATCCGGCAGTTGCACGTACGTTTCAGAATTCATACTGGTTGAAATAATGGCAAGAGAGGGATTTCTATGACATGAAAACCTACTCCAAACATTAAGTGTCCCACCTCCGAATCAGGTTCCTTTCTCAAATCATGCCAGTAGTGAGCACAACAATCAAGGTAATCTAGATAAAATTTCTTTTCATCCGAAACAATCACTCTACCCCATTTATTTTAACCGTGACCGCAAAAATCACAAAGGAAATAAGCGTAAATGTGGGACCAGAATGCCGCACTATGCGTCGCGTTGCGACAATTGAGCTTTGACACTCCATTTTAAATATGTGTGTTTCCATTCAGTCGAACACAATAATGCGTTGCGTCATTAGCATCGTTGTACTAAACGCTAACATTTGTTCTAAACTGCTTGCGCCAAATTCGCGATGACAGTGGCATGGTGTAGACGTCTGGTGGCAACTTTAAATTAGGACCATAATTTGGGACCATAATATAGAGTTGTCTTCATAAACAATTTTCGTATGAGACTTTTTAACCACTTGCAAACAAAAATGTTTTTCATTTAAATAGAATACTAGCTAATTTTCATTCATAAATTTAATTTTGAAAACTTGTTCATTCCGACTGAAAATCAGCTTTTCTTTCACGTTCCCCTAAACTAGTAAACGAAGCTCAATGCCGCCAACGCAGATATGTCAATGTGTTGTTTTTAAAAACATTCAACTGATCCGTGGACACAACAAGAACAAGATTTTCATACGAATTTTATTTTGTTTTCGTTTACATGAAATGTGGTGACGCGAATGCTAGATTGTGACTGCAAATCAACAAACTGCGTCGGGCGAATGTTTTAGAACAAAACGCAAGCAATGACAGCTGATGAGAAGCAACGCACAACGCGGCATTCTGTTTCCACCTTAACGGGAATAACCACAGGGAAGATAATAAAAATTGCGCTTTTTTTCGTATGGCATTTATACCCAGCAGGTTTTTTTCCGCGTGAGAATACGTCTAGTAGGCTTTTGTGACATCACAGTTATTTTTTAACGCGAATTTTAACATTTTAGTAATGTTTGTTTTTACCAAATTCGTTGCTATCTTTTTATCACTCACGTAGAGTGTAGGATAGAAGAAGACAATAAATATGTCCTTCGGTTTGACGTTTCTGCTTGGGTTGTTTCATTCGCTAACATTTGAATAGGGGCATGTGGAAATTGCAACGAATGGGAACTGAAACAAACCACGCAAAAGCATCAAACTGACATCTCGTGCACTGATTCATGCAGTGGTCCACTTATTGGAATTCTGGAATAATTTTAGGTTAGGTTGTATATGATAAGATATACCATAACATATAACAAATATTTCTGAATTGAGGAGGGTGTGGTTGCGTTACTTACTGTGTATTAGAGATAGGAAGTTGCGTTACGTAATCTGTGCACGACGTCTATCTCAAAAAAGTATGAATGAGCATGAAATTATCAAATTTTAGTAATGAGAGGCTATCCCTCTACATTTTTTTTTGTATTATTCTTTTGTATTTTACTTCTCATATCAGGCTCGTCTGAACCAAATTTTGGTATCAACATCAATATAAGTATAAGTATAAATAAGTCTTTAAATATTTCCTCCTGCTCGAGACGTATTTTTAGAAAAATAAGTATGCGTAGTATGTATACTTGCAGAAGAAACACTGGTTCATATGCATTTTATGCAAAGTATGCATTCTCATTTTCATTACGAATTAACAGTTCGGCTGAAAAGTTCATAAGGTTGACGTCTAGATGGCGCTTCTTGCAAAAATCTACTTGACTATCACAAAGCACCATTTTTCGGTCGATTGGTTCGTGAGTTACAGCATTGAGAGTGAAGCAACTTTTGTTATTTTGAAAAAATGGAAAAATCACAAATCAATGAAAACGATGGCAAAATTGCATGAATTGAGCTTTGAATTGCTTCCGCATCCACCGTATTCTCAAGATCTGGCCCCCAGCGACTTTTTTTCTATACGCAGACCTGAAGAGAATGCTCACTGGCAACAAATTTAAGACCGGTGATGAAGTGATTACCAAGACTGAGGCCTATTTTGGAAAAAACCGAAAGAGTACTATAAAAATGGTATTGAAAAGTTGCAATATCGCTATAATTGCTGTATCGTCCTCGAAGGCAATTATGTTGAATAATAAAATTGAATTTTGCAAGAAAAAATAGTTTTACTGTGTTACCTTATAAACTTTTCAGTCGAACTGTTATGAGTCAAAAAGGAGAGTTTAGATTATACATTAAATTAATGCTATTTAGGAATAAAAATTCTTTGAGTGACCATGAGGAATTAATATCTCATTGATGTAAACGAAAGCCAGGTAATTTTGGATTCATTTTCATATCAATTAAAGCCAATCGAGGATCGAGGAAAAAACTTGAAGAATTCAGTTTAAACTGGAACATTGGCAACGCTGCCTACTACTAGGCCAAATGATTTTTCTATAGTTTTCATTTTCAAAACGCTGAGACTTGTTTAGGTAAAGTATCAAACTTTCAGGAAGACTTATTCTTTCGTTTTTGAGATACATTATTTTTAACCATTTTTAGGCTAATGCAGAGAAAATTACTTGTTTTTTTTTTGCTAAAAAAAAATTTGCTATTTTTAGACCGTCGAACCGATTTTAGGTTTTTCTATATCAGATGATTTGTGCTCCCTTGGCCGAGTGGTTAGCGTCATAACTAACATGCCGGGTGTTCGGGTTCGATTCCCGTTCTGGTCGGGGGAATTTTTCGTCAAAGAAATTTCCTCCGACTTGCACTGTGATCACGCGTATTCTAGAGCTTGCCACTCAGAATGCATTCAAGGCGTGTTATTTGGCATAGAAATCTCAACTAAGTACTAATAAAAATGACGCAAGTAATACTACGTTGAGACGGCGAAGTTCCTCTAGGAACGTTAGTGCAATTGAAGAAGAAGATATCAGATGATATATTAATGAAGTTCTAACATAAACCCAACAAAAAATGGCTCAGGTTTTTTTACGCGGGGGATCGGGGGTGGGATGTAAAGGGTGTGTCACATCAAATTGCATCACGGAAAAAACGCTGTAGAAATTTAATTTTCAGGAATTATATCTTCAGCTTTCGCTTATAATCAGATAAGAGTGTATAGATCACGTTGGCCATGCTTCACTGTCAATTTTTCGTAAATTTGGAAAAATGTCGTCGAACGAAAAAGAGTTTCGTGAATTAATCCTGCGCACTCATTTCGAGAATCCGGAGTTGTCACATCGGGACATCGGTAAGATGCTGGGAATCGTCCAATCCACGGTCAGCAGAGTACTAAAACGATACTTCGAGAACCTAACCATCGACCGGAAGATGAAGAACGGCAAAAATGGATGCTCCGTCAGTGAAAAAGATCACAAGCGCGTAGTTAAGCAGTTTAGACGTGATCCGAGAAGTTCGGTCCGGGATGTCGCCAATAAGCTGAATTTGTCAAGTTCATTCGTCCAGCGGACCAAGCAGCGGGAGGGCCTGCGTACATACAAGGTTCAGAAGGCTCCTAACCGCGACGAAAGGCAAAACATGGTGGGGAAGACGCGAGCCCGGAAGCTGTACACCGAAATGCTGACGAAGCCGCATTGCCTGGTAATGGACGACGAAACCGACGTCAAAGCGGACTTTCATCAGCTGCCGGGCCTGTTGTTCTTCTCCGCAGAGGACAAATTCAGCGTTCCGGAGGAGATTCGCAAGCAGAAACTATCCAAGTTTGCCAAAAAGTACATGGTGTGGCAAGCGATCTGCTCTTGCGGAAAGCGGAGCGCCCCCTTCGTGATGATCGGCACGGTAAACGGGCAGGTTTACCTTAAGGAGTGCCTACAGAAGCGCTTACTACCAATATTGAAGCAGCACGAGGGCCCGACCATCTTCTGGCCGGATCTCGCTTCGTGCCACTATTCAAAGGACGTGTTGGAGTGGTACGAAGCCAACAGGGTCACCTTCGTGCCAAAGGAAATGAACCCGCCCAACGCGCCGGAGCTTCACCCAATAGAGAAATATTGGACGATTATGAAGCAGGCCCTCCGGAAGAACCCAAAAGTTGTCAAATCGGAGGCGGACTTCAAGAGAAAATGGATTTCTGTTCAAAAAAACTACAACCTGACGTTGTACAGAACCTTATGGACGGGGTAAAGAGGAAGGTGCGAGCATACGGGCTTGGGCTCAAAGTATGAATAAAAAGAAAATGCCAAAAGTTGTTTAATAGTTTTTATTTAACTGTCTAAAATTTTCAAAAGGATCGGTCTACTGGGCGAATTTCTACAGCGTTTTTTCCGTGATGCAATTTGATGTGACACACCCTTTACAACAATAGTTCAAAATAATGGACGCAGTGGTTCACAACCAATAGAGGAAAAAAGGGTCCTACCGGAACTTCTAGGAATCAAATGACAGTTGAATAATAAGGTAAATTGGATTGGCTCTTGATTTAATTTCTTTGTTAATAATATATCGAATTAACTTATAAAATCTTTGAAAAATAACTAACATTTATTTTTTTTTTCTTAATGTTTTTGTCTACTACATCTCCAAACAATCCGTCGATCTCCGCTTTGCAACGATTGGACTTGTTTTTGGGTACTATCCCAAGCTGACATTCAGTCTGAGAGAAAAAGATGTTTGCTCCACTTTGAAACTTTTGTAAAAGATACTTTTATTTGTTGATTTCACCCTTCAGCACACGAAAAAAAAAATTTTCTGCCGAAGATGGATATGTTTTCTGCCAACGCTTGTTTGGGTGTACTATCCGACTTAAGTTCTTTATTCATCGTTCAGTGAGACAGATGTTCTTTAACCATTCCAAGAATTTGGTATAGCCCAAACCAACACGACATCAACGCCATAAAATGCATCTCATGCATGTGATTTCTCCGAATATTCAAACAGAGACATACAGTCTCTCAAAGAGAATCGTAATCAAGCAGATATACCCACATAACAAAACTGAATTAGTCAATTAAATAGGAAGGAGGAAGAGTGGAGCTTTTCCTCCGATATATTCAAAGAGCTGTGTTGGAACACTCCTGGCTTACGCTTTAGTTTTATCCGATCAATGAATTCGGCAACGGGATCGTTTAATTACTTCTTGATTAATTATATATTTTGTGCTACACTTTGCCTTCCTCCAGCAGCGGAATATTTTCTAACCTCACATTGCAAAGTCAATAACAGAAAGGCGCTACCAGTTAAATAAACACCTCACATCTTTGTTTTTATCCCGAAAAGGTGAAGAAACTCGCCACAGCACAATTATTTACTCATTCAACTTTTTTCGGCTAAGAGATCAGGTTGAAGGTACCGCAAGCTACTAATAAATAAACAATAACCAAGTTTAAGAATCGTAAATATTTTGTGTGCCCGCCTTTCATCCACGCTGCCAGCGGGCTTTCGGGATTAATGGGGTGTAGTGATCGCAAACACAAACGAAGACACCACAAAGGCTCTACCATGTTTCGATCTCCTAGCTTTTATGTGTTCAAACAAACAAACGTGATCAATACATGGTACCGGAGCACTGCATATGCAGGTATCGATTTGCAGAAAGGCTTTCCTCGATCAAAGGTAAAGCCGACTGATTGATATCTCTGTATCTCCAACCATACGTTACCTTCGGGACTATAGCAAAACAACGAAAACAAAGCGGTGTGCGCTTACGAAACATGCTCCCAATCGGGGTCAACTAGCCGGGGGAAAAAGGATGAACCAGTCGAACGGCATGGACTGGCAACTCACCAGGCGCCCGGTGGTGATCACAGGAGACCCGCTAGATCCGATGCAATCAGCATTGTGACAATCACGACCGCGCATGAGCGGTTTGTCACGCAACATCGCTCTGCGAGTGCGATCGTCCCGCGCTGCAAAGAAAATGGAATGGAGAATTGACTTCGAGTGAACTTAAACCGGGTAATGAATCGATGCGATGCTACGATGAAAATGAATTCAGCGCCCGGTCAAAGCAGGGGTGCCAAGTTGATTAATCACAACAAATGAGTGTATGAGAGCAATTGTTGAGATGGGATGCAATGGAGGAATTATCAATTTGTATAATCACCACGGAAATGACTAAAATGTGCTTGTTTGAAACCAGATTTAAACAAGCATGTGATTTATTAAAATTGTGGGTATCATCTAGTTATAATGAAATTGAATTGGTAGGAGCGTATTCACAATTAGAAAGTGAGAAAAAATCATTCATTACAATTTCGATAATGACTTTCATACTTTTGACAATGAAATCATCCGAAGGCTTGGTGAAAAGCTCAAAGCTTACCCGATGATAACCCTGGTACAAACGGAATTTTCTATTTTGTTGCGTTGACTTCTTTGAGTAAAACAAAACGTGAACTTGATCGGGAAATATTATTTCTCTTACGACCATTTATGGCAAGTACGATATACAGTGTGAAAATTAAGTTCAGGGGTACCAGGATTATTAAGAATTGAATCAGGTGTACTATCTGTCAAAAATGCTTCTGTTTTGATTTTTAATAAACATATGAATATTTTTCAAAAACAGGCTTTAGTTTGATGTTAATATCTTAACACGAAACTAAGAGCAGTCATTAAATTAATCCCCCTATACCAGCGCATACGGTCTCACAGACCGAGAATAAATAATTTTTATTTGAGAAGGCTGAATCAAATGGCCATTCAAGTAGAATGAAGTTGAAGAAAAAATATTTTCTGGAGTTTGTTAATTCAATTATAACTTTTTCTTAAAATAAATACCAACAACGCCAGCAATATTACAGAGAGACGCTCAGTCGCTTGCCACCGTGCGAGAGTACAGGAGGGCTAAACATTAGCATCTTCTTCTTCTTATTCTTATTCTTCTTGGATGGCACTAACGTTCCCAGTGGAACTTTTGCCTTATCAACGAAGGTATTACTTGCGTCATTTTTATTAGTAGTACCTACTTCAGATTTCTATGCCGGATAACACGCCTTGAATGCATTCCGTAGTGGCAAGCTCTAGAATACGCGTGATCACAGTGCAAGCCGAAAGAAATTCGAAAAGAAAAATCCCCCGGCCGGAACGGGAATTGAACCCGAACCCCCGGCATGATAATGTGGGACTCCACTCGGCAACGAGAGCACCTAAACATTGGCACCATTTTATTAAAAACTTTGGTTAACGATAGATGTGCACAGTTATTGTTGAAAAAAACTCTTTCTCATTTTACGACGTATAAATGAATTGTTGGTTATTTTTACTTACATACATTTTTTTTTTCATTTAAAAAATACGTTTTCAAGTAAAATTGACTTTTATTTTCAAAATATTTTTTCTCAGAGATTTTTTTTTCAAATTTGTTTGATATTTTAATTTAAAAATTAACCAAAAATTCGACCAGCAGTCTGCAGGGTCTCCTTTTCGAAAAGTCGTCTTTTTGGGGATTTTATATACAGTGACTCAAATTCGAAGTCGTACCCCACCATGCAGATCTCTTTTCATTTCTTTTGAAAATCAAGCTTTCGAAACATTCTATTTGGGGTTTTCGTAGCCACTTGGTTGCGCGTTCGCTTACTAAGCGATCGATCGTGAGTTCAAACTCAGGGCCCTCAATTGACCATCTTTGTGTTGTCATAGAATAACTACGTCCACGCAACCATTATCAGCGATGGAGTTCGATCCACGGTGGAACAAAGATCAATCCATCCATACAACTGCTTTGCTCTGCAAGAAACATCGGGCTGTTGTTCTATTAATAACCCAACAATGATCAATATCAGCTGTCTCCGCTGTCTGGTCTGCTGAACAATGTAAGAACAAAAAGAATACCCTTACGCCTAAATGGCTACTACTGTGGAATTTACAATTTATAGAACCATAAACATATGTAGGGGAGGACGGAGTAAGACGGCCACCCTAAGCATAGAGTACAATTAAACACGATGCATACAAAATTGAGGCATTTCATCATGTCAGCATCGATCTTTAGGATGTTTTCCGCAATCACGTTGACTTCCAAAAGTTTTCCTTTTAATCTCATAATGTTATATGATAAATCAAAAAAGGTATGAAAAAGGTGCTACTAAAATCATGACGGGTCAAGTTGACCACCACTAAGGGTGAGATGGTCACATGAAGTGACTCGCGAATCTAGGCGTTTAGAGAATGATTTTTTTTACAAATCAAGGTCGTTGTATTTCAGATCAAGCGTGACAAGAGTTTGAGGTGTTATTTATGGGTTATAGATAACTATAACGTGCATAATGTGCAACCCTTTCGAAACTATCATAATTAAAATGTATTATGTTTGGTATCTGAAAAAATCATCACATTTATCATGAATGCGCCTTGAGTTATTCAACCAACATGATGTTCTCATTCAATTCGTCAATCAGGCGCGTTCAAAGGTGCGTTTATGGCAAATCGCATCTCTTAAGGCGGGATTCCACCACTAATTGGTCTTGTTGAGCAATGTTGGCCTTATCCAATGGCTTGCGGATCGGTGCGGCGTGCGTAGCACGACATGTACCACAATATGGAAGCAATTACGTCATTTATTGACGATTTTCATAATTCACCACAATAATGTTACAACAAAATTATTGATTAAATAAACAATAACATCAAGACACATGTTGGAGCAGTGCGCGATCGCGCATTACTGTGTAGTGTTTGAGGTGGAAACAAATTTAAAAAAAACGCGCAAGTATCATATCCATTGTTGTTTACATTTAACTTGTAGCATGTATCATGTTGAATAGGTCGAATTCCGCCTTTACAATAGTGGCCACCTTGGCCCCGCTATGAGTCATGCAGAAGTGTCTCAATAATTCTATGAAATGCTTCAAGAACATACAGTTTTCTATACAAACATTGTAACATTGTAACATTGGTTTCAGTAACATTGGTTTCAGTAACATTGGTTTCACAGGATATGTCCATATTCACCACTAAAACACTAAATTTCTTGCAAGCAAAATAACAAATCGATGCTCGTCGCCATCTGAAAATTTTATTTTTATTGTTTATCATGACGTTTCACCTACACACACACACACACACACACACACACACACACGCAAAAATGGGTATACATGTTTGAGTGTAAGGCAATACACCAAACTAATATGTTATAATTGTCCAATAGTTGATTGTTTCAATAATCTAGAGAGTGGCCATCTTACCCCGGGTGGTCGTCTTCCCCCGCCCTTCCCTACATGTACATGATTGAAACCCGGCTTTGTTACAGCTAATGAGCCTAATAAATAAACAAATGGGAAAAAAACATTCTATCTATGTAACAATATATATACATCATTTTAAAGCTTAAACCTTCAGCTTTTGAAATATTTTTATCTTGATGTATGTGGTGTATGTAGTCGGGAAGAAATGAATGATCGATTTTTTCCGGTTTCTTCAAACATTTTGTGAATTAACGCTATTTTTTTGCTAACTAATACGAATACAATCAATTTATCAACACACTTTCATTTGGTTCCTATAACTAGGGCTCAGCACAGTCATACTCAACTGAGGATTTTCAGCGGATTATGAAGAAATCCCCGTTGATTCAGTTAGAAATGACTTATGGCTTCTTCACGCAGTTTCTACGTCAACATGACTCAATAGTCAGTCGGACGTTTAGCCGCTATCTCCTTCTACCGACTCGAATTGAATGACATCATTCTTCCCCGTAAAATTTTCATTACATTTTAATGTGACTCCCCTCGAAATGTTCGTTTCTCTCTCATGTATCACGTATGTACACTCTTAGGAAAAAATGGTATATATGACGAATTGTTTGGTAAATATTACCAATGACTAGTCAATTTTTGCAATACGGATTATTCGTACATATTACGCGATAACATTGGTAAACGAATGTCAAAACGGCCAATATAACCCAGTATAAGCCGTCGGTCCAACTTTTTTTTTTTTTTTATCCAAAATATATATTTTTATTAAGACTCATATGGCGTTAACCTGACGGGGCCGGGAATTCAATATTTCGACAATGTTTGCCTTATAACTATGTTAGTAATATGTAACCGATTACTCGCGGTTGGTTCGAGGTTAGTATTACAAGTGTTTTCGTAATTGTGATATTGCTGTCTCCAACGCTCTGTACCTGTGCCCGACACGGGATATTTCCTTTTGGGATGCAGCTGACCATTAATCAGCAACGCCCCCTAGTCTGTACCCCATATCTAGCGTGGTGCGTCTTCTCGACTCGAGGAATCCAAGATAGAATGGTCACTAGCCGGCGCAAACATCAGCTCGTGTAGAGTTGTCATGAGCGGTACAACCTTTGGCTTTTGTTGAATCATCAGTGGACTGCACAACCTTTGGCCCGTGTATCTGTAAAGAGTGTGTGTATGTATTGCCGCGACTAAGTAAAATTTTATAGATCGGATAGGAGGGATATGAAACAGGGACACAACGAAGGAAACATCATAAAAACGTTGACATCGGCGTTTCTGAGGAACAGGTATAGATGAAGCAGAAGATCAGGATCACGGCTACCTAAGATATCCCGGACGGGGATATCCGATTGTCTGCCTTTTGCTCTCAGTGCTCTAGAGAGCTGAGAGCGAGCAGCATGGAACCGGATACACGACCAGACAATATGCTCGATGTCGTGGTAGCCATCGCCACAATCACAGAGATTGTTTGCTGCGAGCCCAATGCGATAGAGATGCGCGTTTAGGTTGTAGTGATTGGACATAAGCCGAGATATCACGCGAATGAAATCACGACCTACATTCAATCCCTTAAACCAAGCTTTCGTCGAAACCTTAGGGATAATCGTGTGTAACCAGCGACCGAACTCATCTTCACTCCACATGCGCTGCCAACTAACGAGTGTGTCCTGACGAGGAATGTGAAAAAATTCGTTATAAGCAATTTGCCTTTCAAAAAGTGTGCGGTCCAACGTAGGTTTAACATATACTCTAAACATGTTTTGTTAACCCAACCTTCATGTATGTTTTGTTATTGATTTATTTATTAAATATTGAGCTGTTATATGCAGTTTTAATCATTTATTGGACTATCTGAAATGCGATATTAACAACCCTACATTGCATATTAACTCGTGACATGGCTATTGCAGCACCCGGCATCTGATTATGCATCGATTGAGTCTGATCCGCGGCTACAAATTAGGAAAAATACACTACGATTACTACAAACAGCTACGATAGACGATAGACCATTCTCGCCATTATTCTCTCCCAGGACCAGCGTGTAAATAATGGCCACTGGCCATTATCAGCCAAATGAATTCGGGAAATACCACGAAGCTGGCGAAACCCAGGCAGCATTAAGTGAGACCAGCTCTATGCCCCTTAGCAACATTGAGACGGAGCGCAGCGTCAGTGGAAACGGAACCTTCGTCTTGACGTTTCCGACGTTTTTGAAGTTGACCTAATCCGATAGTATATCAGTGGAATTAGGACTCAGCGGGGCTCGTTTTTGTACCTCGAAGTACCCAGATTCCCCATTATTGAAGTGATGTCTTCGCATTCTCCCGCAGCAGACGGGCACGGATCATGGCTTGGCTGCCCAATACGTCTCTATGTTGATTAAAGAACATAAATTAAATTGATCTTCAAGTCACTCACCTGTCCTGAATCTGGATTAATTCGAACTTCTTCTGTGGAGAAATCAATATAGAAAAGTAGTTCCGCTCAACTCAATTATAAGCTCTGCAATTTTGTTAATAATGTTATGTTTTCATTTCTTAGTAAAATGTACCAATCGTTGGTAGAGATGTGTATTGCATCAGACATTCATTTTACCTTCAGTTGGTAATAAAATATGTATGTTCAGTCCCTGAAGGGAAGAGAAATATTGCATCGCAAGTTCATTTCCTCCACTTTTTGTGATTCTCCTGTCAGCTGGCATAGTGAGCCAGCAGCGAGAAGAAAAGAGTATTTCTCCATCCGTGAAACAGTGCACATCAAATTAAACCCAAATTAGAAGCAGAACAAGAAACCTTGAAACGTGTTGAAACATGTTTTTTCCATGTTTCCATGTGACAGTGAAGAGTTGAGATTTTTGTCAAACGTCATTGTAATTTTTCTTTGTGTAATCAAGCAAACTATTTCCCAAAAGTGTTTCCGCTGTGAACTTTGCAAGTTGGTCCGCTGCTTATTATCCATCTATTCCGAAGCGATTTTCGTTATCGAAGATATAGTGTCGATGTGTATTAAAGCTTAAAAAATGTGTAAAAAATACTCGGCCAGGCGAGTATGAAGGTGCTATACGAAACGTCCCATACCAGAAAAACAAAAAGAAGAGAAAAACGAAGCAGTGGACCAAAATAGAAAGAACAAATATGAAAAAAAATAACATTTAGTTCAGCGAATATGCTTTAAGTGGAGGAGAAGATAATGAAAAATATATATCAGTGTGATGAAAAAAAAAATTACAATTGAAAATTTTCGGAAAACTCTGAAGGAAAAAGGGAAAATTCGGAATAAATTCCCATATGTTCTACAATTACATAGTAACAAGTGCTGTTAGTCCATTTGATGTTTGCGCTAGCGAAATTGATCTTTGTTCGAAACTGGAAATGGATTTTAATGTGATGAAACGCACTTCTATATCTTCTTCAATCTATAACAATGAAAAAGTATCGCCGAATGTGTTGATAAGAGCAGAACTCGAGGAAGGAATTGTTCGATTTAGGACTGTCTTTGGTCTATCATATTTTCTGTATAAATCATTTATTCCATGCAACGGAGAAACATGTTATTTGCAAGTGGTTGAAAAATCTTGAACGAGAATTGTGTTTGAAAATAATCTCATATTAAAATGATGAGTATTGTTAGAAATACTAGGAATTTAACAGTAAAAGGTAAATTTAACGGGGTCAATTAGAAGATGAATCAATGAACAGTTCTGCGATTGGACCCATGAACTTGCTCATAGTAAGAAAACGTGAATGTTTGAAGGTATTGATAACAAAAACCAAATTTTGGGCGGGACGAAGTTTGCCGGGTCAGCTAGTAAAGAATAAAACAGTTTTCAAATAAAATGTGAGAACCAATATATCGGTTTGGCATGGAATGGCTGTTTAATAATAGATTTATGAATTATGTATGATCATCAACATTGTTACAATATTCTTATATCCTCTCTCTTTTTGTCTAAATTCGAGTCGACCGCGAGTAATCGGTTTATTACCTACCTTATTCGAAAGAGCAAGCAGGAGAAAAATAACACTAGGTTGAATGTGTAAGAAAAAAATAAAATCGATCCAAGGTAAACACATCTTGAATCGATCGATCTATAAATGTCAAAAAACAAAATTTGTTGAGGGATAGGAAGGTGGAGAGGAGGATAATATTCAAAATATATTTCAAATATATATTTCTATATATTTCAAAAGCTGAAGGTTTAAGCTTTTAAATGATGTATAAATCATTATCTAAGTGGAATGTTTCGAAGGCTGTTTGTTTTCGACTTTCTAAAATAATGGAAATAGATCTGTATAGTGGGGTACGAATTCGAGTTTGAGTTACTGCATGCAAAGTTACTTAAATGGCCAATATTTAACACCCACAACGCTTCAATGCAATCTGAGACAGTGCTGCCAAGTCCTAATACGAGTTGCATAAAATTCGTCTTTTCCGGTGTTGTCTTTCTTTTATGGATTGAAAATATCACGAACCAAGAATTTACTTGTAGAAATAGTCGTACATAGTAAAAAGAGAACATACCGAAAAATAGATTTCATACTCTATTAAATAAATTTAATTCGTAAAAGCGTTGACAATTACCGAACCAAAATTAACATGAATCATAGTGGAAACTTCATAATCGATTCTCGTTCGAACCGGGGAAAATTTCGTCAGACGAAATGCTCAATTTTCAATGTTTGCTCTTACAATAAAAAGCATTTTGGATAAATAAAAATTTAACTGTATCACTTGTATTTTTCCCACACGCTTCGCATTCTACGCATAATTAACCCTTTCAGGACCATAAGTTGTCCAAGACTAAATATACCAATACAACACTATATTTTAGCTATTGTGGGTGTAAAGTAAGAGAATATCACCAGAAAAACATAGCAGGGTGTATAGGTTTCCTATAATTCCATGGGAAATATTTTTCCGTATGGACCATAAAAGTAAATAAATGAAGAGTTAGGTTTATTATATCGGTATTTTATTTATTGCTTTTTTAATACAAAAATATATACATATATACATAATAAAAATTATCAGATAAGTAGAATAAATAGTTAGTTATGGTATTCTACGAAAAACAAATCGTTCACTTGTGAAGCACAAGCGGACATTGCACATAACACTTTTATTATGTGGTGTTTGTTAAGTCAGACCGGATCATGTTTAACAGTTCTTTTTTTTTTGGTTCAGAAACACATATGCTGCCTTGGATATACGTTTTATTTTGACATTTAGTGAAAAAAACATCGATTCAATCATAATTGAACAATCGATTTTTGTAGAAGGGAAAATATTTCTTTTGGTCGTGAAAGGATTAACAAAATTACAATGTACCCAACGCGTAATTTTTCTACACCGCAACTAAATGCATACACAAGAAGCATCAGAGAAAAAGATAATTTACTGCAGTCATAGAACCTTACACAGAGGGAAAAACAAAATTTCACATGACATCTAATAAAGTCGCGTCCACCTCCCCACGGTTTACCACTCAAGGTGGTCTGGCGACTCAAAAGTGTGGCATAAGAACGGACAGCAGCAGCGAACGGTAATTTTTTTTCTCCAATAAAAATTCACAAGATGCTGAAATCTGCCACTCAATTAATATTGTAGCTCACAACAAGCCTTTAAACGCTATCCAAAAAAGGCGAAAATGTGAACGAATAAATTAATTGTGTTAATCCAACGTCATAATATTTATTACAATATAAAATTCCAGTAATTTAATTAGTAATTCAATTATCTTTAACACCAATTCATACTAGTTTTTATGCTTGGAACTCGATATACCAACTAGAACAGTTGAAGCTAGAAGGTGGAATTAATTTGAGTGATCGATATAAAAACCCGAATATGAATATTCGATTGTCATCTCAGTTGCGAAAGCTTTGGCTCTGCTCCAGACAAATGTCACAGGAGAATGCTGAAAAACCTGAAATTTTACTGAACTTTTAGCGAAGCGGGGGAATAAACTCGAACGCTAACCGGAGCGATCGATGGGTGGATCTGACAGACACTTGGCGATAGAACTGGTCCAGCTTTCCAGGCTGAATGTGTTTTGCATATTTGCGTATCGTTTCGTACCTGATAGCATGGGGATCAAGAGCGAGTGACATATGGCGAATTTCGAGTCTGTTCTTTCTCCAAAAATCTAGTTTTTAGGTCGTAGAAATAGAACTGTGAAAGTCGCCGAATATGCGAGATCATCTTTATGCAAACGGGAGAAATCAATGTTGGTATGTTAACGGTTCATCGATTATCAAAATGTTTATTTTATAACCATCGGTAAGCTTTCGCCTGTTGGTAAGTTTCGAAATGTCATCGTATGCGGTTTTTAGTCTTCGATCACGAATTAAAATATATCAGTGCTGTAGGTCTGCTTACTCTGTTTTTGAAGCCGCGAAATATTCTTCGAATTAAGAAACAATATCTTCCAGTTAGTTGAATTCTCACTTAGTGAGTGAAATTTTCGAGATACTTGATTTCATCGAAATTCACTCGTTAATATGGTGTCAATAAAACCTTACAGCCAAGGCTGCCAATATTCTAGTTTAACCTGGATTATTCCAGTTTTTTTCTTGATCCAGTCAAACAGTTGAATCCTAAAAATTACCAATTTGTTAAATATTATCCAACCTTATCCAGTTTTTTATCAATGTTACCCATTTTATATAAAATAAATTTATAATATATAAATATTATCCTTCTCTCCACCTTCCTATCCCTCAACAAATTTTGTTTTTTGACATTTATAGATCGATCGATTCAAGATGTGACCAAGACGGGTCTATGGTACTAGCAAGACGGGTCTATGGTACTAGGTGAGGCCGTTTCGTCACTAAGTTGGTTAGGGGAGCGGTATATGAAAACAGCACGGAAGAAAGTAGAAGGGGAATTATTTGCTTGTAGCGTGAAAGAGACAGACTGATCACGAGCGAGCTTCGGCAATAGCGTATTGTGTTTTGTTTACAAACAAAACACAGTAGACTTCCAAGATGGCTGAAAAGTGGTTTTAGCAAGTTGGCCCACCTTAGTATATACTTCTAGGCGCCTTGGGTACTAGGTGAGGCCGTTTCGTCACTAAGTTGGTTAGGGGAGCGGTATATGAAAACAGTACGGAAGAAAGCAGAAGGGGAATTATTTCCTTGAAGCGTGAAAGAGACAGACTGATCAGGAGCGAGCTTCGGCACTAGCGTGTTGTGTTTTGTTTACAAACAAAACACAGTAGACTTCCAAGATGGCCGAAAAATGGTTTTAGCAAGTTGGCCCACCTTAGGATATACTTCTACGCGCCTTGGATATGACCAAGCCCTTGGATCGATTTTTCTTACACATTCAACCTAGTGTTATTTCTCTCCTGCTTACTCTTTCGAATAAGGAAGGTGATAAACCGATTACTCGCGGTCGACTCGAATTTAGACAAAAAGAGAGAGGATATAAAAATATTGTAACAATGTTGATGATCATACATAATTCATAAATCTATTATTAAACAGCCATTCCATGCCAAACCGATAAATTGATTCTCACATTTTATTTGAAAACTGTTTTATTCTTTACTAGCTGACCCGGCAAACTTCGTCCCACCCAAAATTTGGTTTTTGTTATCAATACCTTCAAACATTCACGTTTTCTTACTATGAGCAAGTTCATGGGTCCAATCGCAGAGCTGTTCATTGATTCATCTTCTAATTGACCCCGTTAAATTTACCTTTTACTGTAAAATTCCTAGTATTTCTAACAAAACTCATCATTATAATATGAGATTATTTTCAAACACAATTCTCGTTCAAGATTTTTCAACCACTTGCAAATTACATGTTTCTCCGTTGCATGGAATAAATGATTTATACAGAAAATATGATAGACCAAAGACAGTCCTAAATCGGACAATTCCTTCCTCGAGTTCTGCTTTTATCAACACGTTCGGCGATACTTTTTCATTGTTATAGATAAAAGAAGATATAGAAGTGCGTTTCATCACATTAAAATCCATTTCCAGTTTCGAACAAAGATCAATTTCGCTAGTGCAAACATCAAATGGACTAACAGCACTTGTCACTATGTAATTGTAGAACATATGGGAATTTATTTCGAATTTTCCCCTTTCCTTCAGAGTTTTCCGAAAATTTTCAATTGTAATGTTTTTTTTCAACACAGTGATATATATTTTTCATTATCTTCTCCTACACTTAAAGCATATTCGCTGAACTAAATGTTATTTTTTTCATATTTGTTCTTTCTATTTTGGTCCACTGCTTCGTTTTTCACTTCTTTTTGTTTTTCTGGTATGGGACGTTTCGTATAGCACATGGACACTGATAGATTTTAGATAATTTGATTTCTTCATAACTACATTATGTCAGCCAGACCACTGTCGGCCGAATCGTGTCCTTACTCACCTGCTGGAGCTGTTGGGGGAGGACCGATAAGCAACAGTCGATCACGTGCTTCACGGCAGGAGTCCCCCTAATTCCTCACTACTGGTGTCAAACCACAATAGAAACATTTATTACACCCTAAAACCTCCAGATGCCAAATTTGGTTCCATTTGCTTGAGTTCTCGAGTTATGCAGAAATTCGTGTTTCATTTGTATGGCGGACTCCCCCCTCCCTTGGAGAGAGGGGGGTCCCCTAAAATCTTCACATGCCAAATTTGTTTCAGTTTGCTTGATTAGTTCTTGAATTATGCAATTCATTTGTATGGCAGCCTCCCTTTAGAGAGGGGGGTGGAGAGTCTAACCACAATAGAAACATTTATTGCATCCTAAAACCTCCATATGCCTAATTTGGTTTCAATTGCTTGATTAATTCTCAAGTAATGCAGAAATTTGTATTTCATTTGTATGGCAGCCCCCCTTTAGAGAGGGGGGGGGTGGAGAGTCTAACCACAATAGAAACATTTATTGCATCCTAAAACCTCCATATGCCTAATTTGATTTCATTTGCTTGATTAATTCTCGAGTAATGCAGAAATTTGCGTTTCATTTGTATGGCAGCCCCCCCCCCCCCCTAAAAGAGGCGTGAGGAGAGTCTAACCATCATAGAATCATTTATTGTACCCTTAAACCTCCACATGCCAAATTTCGTTTCATTTGCTTGATTAATTCTCGAGTAATGCTGAAATTTGTGTTGAATTTGTATGGGAGTCCCCTCTTAGAGAGGGTGGTTGAGAGTCTAACCACCATAAAAACATTTATTGCTCCCTAAAAACTCAATAAGCGTAAGACTATGTCTTTCATTAAGGGTGCCAAATCAGAAAACCAAAACCAAATCAGGTCACGTTTTTATGAAATAAAATTAAACTTTTTTATATTTATTTGCATACCAACCGAATCGAAAATTCTCTAGGATTTGTTTGATATGCTACACATTACAATTCCATAGTCTGTAAATGATTCACCCTTGCATCTCCTCTGAGGAAAAATTTTCAGTCTTTCTCTATACCCGAATCAATGAACATCGCTCATTCTGCTTGTTTTGGCTCATCTGCGTTTCCCCTCGAGCTGGGACGCGAGCGAATATTTTACTCGCTGTGCATCTGGCTTTGAAATAAATACATCGTGCCGAGCCGTGTCAAATCAGACACTCACAAGGTGCATTATTCTTCTGCTGGAATGCTATGTGTGATTTTCACGTTCCAGTAGCAAAACTAATACAGCTGCAACTGCATCTCACCAATCAATCGAGGCAATCGAAGCCTTTTCGAGGCCACGGTAATACTAACAAAATAGCCTATTTAGAGAAGAATGCAAAATATAGGTATGTGGCAGGATACCACTGGAGCAACGCAAAACAACATGGAATATAACACTATATGCTGATTTTAAATTGTTTATATTTGAATGAAAATTATTACTCGATGTCGTTTGAATACTTAGAGGGCATAATCCTGACCCTAACTTAATTTTTCTTCTATAAATGTTCATGCATTTCCTCCAAATCTGTATACATCATATGAAATCATCATCAGACACAATTTTCGTTTAATATTTGTCCCCACTTGCAGAGAACGTGTAACTTTTTTTTACATGAACTCAACAACAAAGTAAAGTACAGTACTGGCAATAATAAAGGATACACTGTTTAAGTTTTTTCCTCTTTGTTCATGAATCATTTGTTTTACATAAGCAAGATATGAGTTGTTGCCGCGAATCCCAGAATTACTGGGCACCCTGAAAACTGCTACACTGAGAGAAAAAATAGTAAATATAACGAATTTTTTGGTAAATGCTACCAATCTGCAGTCATTTCGACCGTACAATGAAACATATATGTCAAGCAGAGCTATGATTTTTAAGCCCAATATCGGCTACATTTCCCCGCTGAAAATGCACGTATTAGCATTATATCCTTATTATACTTAGTCTTATGGCAACAATAAAAATAGTTAATACGCGCTTTTCTCACCAGTTTTCAGATTTGACAACATCCAAGTTTACTAATGTTAACGAGTAAAATATACTAATCTTTGGCAGGGATGGAAAGTTTGTTGACAATATATATAAAAAAAATTGTACATTATATTAATGTTTGCATTACCAAATGTGTTTGGTAGTTTTCGCCCGAGGATTGTTCTAGGTGTAGAAACCACATGGCCTGCCAAAGAGTAGACCATGTAGATGACAGGAAAGTTGAAGGTAGAAGATGACACTAAATAAAGAAGGAAAAGAAGGTGGTCAAAAATAAACATAAACAAAAAAAAAATAAAGCTAAAAGAAAGGATCGTGAAATATGGTGCGCTTTGAAAATAAAAATTATCTATAGTCGAAGTTAGAAAGTATAATTTAAATTGCATTGAAAAGTGTAGAATAATTATGAAATTGAATTCAAATATAAACATTAACCTGAAATGAAATTCATAGGTACAATCTTATCGCGCATAGTTACAGTAATTTTCAAAATACAGATTTTAAGCACTTCTTGTAAGTAGAACTCAAAAACAAATCAATTCAAACTAAATAAGTATTTACGCTTACGGCGCAGATAAAACATAATTTGATACCGTGAAAACAGTGGTTAAACGAAAGCATACGATGAATTGTAAGATGGTAGAATTCTCCATGTTGTATATGAACTAACTTAATAAATATTTTAGCTTTAGCAATCGCTCAAAGAAAGTGTTAGATTATTCTTACAAACAAAGTTATCACCACAAATATTGTTTTTGGATTACAGTGAAAGATTTATACATTGGTTGTACCAGGTTTGATCATATTTGTGAACAAATGAATAATGTTGTAGAAACGGTCATTTTGAATGTGGCACAAAGAAAGTATACAGATGAACAGTTTTCGTATTCAGCTGGAGATGGCGCGTCATTACTGATATCAATGACATTTCTGTACGCTGTTGGTGTTTGGGTTCCATCATTCTCTGAAGTCGGATTGAGTTTGTTGATTTTGAATACGGTTTCACGAGTTGTCATAAGTTTATGAAAATCTAAATTTCTGTGCGGAAACTAATAGTTGAGGAGCATCAAGATGGCGTGTCCTTTCGGAACGCAGCGGCCAAGTACAACGTAAGCATTGGTGCAATTCAGAACCTTTGGAGGAAGTACCAAGAGCTTGGTACCATTTGCGACCGGGTAAGACGTAGACGCAAACGCTTGACAACGGACCGGGATGGTGCCAGAATCGTCAGAGAAGTGCGAGCTACAAGCAGAACTGTAAAAGAAAGCTTATCACTGAACATATGTTGGAAACCTCGTTCAGATCGATGGTATAATGCATACCCGACAAGTACATCGATATCTTTATGCACAATTTGGAGAGCACGGAAGATCGGTTTGCCGAAGGATTGGATCTTTCAGAAAAACAACGATCCATAGCATACGACACACATAACGTTGTCCTACTTTCGTCAATCTCGTGTGAAGTTGAATGAATGAAGCCAGAATCACCCGATCTGAACCCGATCGAAAATCTGTGGTCAAGTATATGTGTGAGTATCATCACTCCTTGCATTCGTCATGCCCACAAAAGCATGAAAAAGAAAATTACGAATCGTTCATTTGGAGGACAGACCTCGTACTCTGAACCTTGCTCCAGGCATGCATTGCTCATTTTACTACAACGCTAAAAAAAAGTCGCATATTTTGTAGATCGATTCAAGGTCCAAGATGACCGCTTTGAGCTACCAAAATTAGAATTGGGCGATCTTTAAAAAATATCGATCTTGACGGATCGATTTTCTAAACAGCGTAGGGATGGATTCACTGATTAAATCGGTACCAAAGAATCGATCTTTGAAAAATCGAATGCCTTTTTTCCAATAAATTTACTTGTTCTATATAAGTGTTGTATTTTCCCTAAACATGGAATTAACATTTCACATTTCTATTCAAACATTCAGGCATCTTATTTTGATTCTCAGAATTGAAATCACAAAAAAAATTAAAAACCCAGAAAAATTGTATTTTCCAGTGCATTCATCTTGTACCATAATGAAAGTATTTAATTAAATAAATTAATTGTAAATTATTATTAGAAATTCAACTGATATTTATCCAGAGCTCCTCTGATAATAATCCCATAGAACCCAACCGTGTAATACGTCTGGCATTTAGTTGAAATCTTGGTAGTAATCCCAGTTCTAGAAAAGAACGTTTCAGCTGGACCTGATGTCACCATCCAATTTCGTCACAATTTTCACTGTCAGCCCAGTGAATGTGACGGTGTAAATATAATTTGTGACCATTTTTATTTGACAACCTTGAAACGGATCCAATGTCAGGTAGTTTTTGGTGAATTTAAATTTAATGTTCACTGAGAAACAAATTCACAAAAAAAATCAACCATTAAAAAGATCGGAAGAATCGAGAAGAAAAGATCGTTTTTTCCGATTTTTCGGAGTACAAAGAATCGATCCAAAAAATTGGAAATCGAAGAGAAAAAAATCAATCTTCTAAATATCCATCCAAGATCGCACAATCCTAACCAAAATCCTATCATCTCTATTTCACAAACCAATTGTGATCTGTACCATTATGATTTATCATCTATTCATCGTTCATCGTAAACAGAAGTAAGATGATATGACGAAAGTAGAGAGCGATAATCAATACCCTCTTATTAGGCTTGGAATTGATTAACGCTGGCCTCCGATTTGTTATTGTTTACATTTCCGTTATCATCCCTTAATCAATTTATTAATTGGCCATCACACCACTGACAATTTTCTTTACCCTAACAAAGCGTGTTATAAGCGAACCACAGATCTACACCGATAATGAAGGCCGATATTAACACGGAAGGAAAACATTATCATAAAAAGATATAAACAATCAATAAATGGAGTTGAAACTCTGACCCAATTCAATAACGAGCGTTCATCCATTTCTCCTCGGGATGAAAACGATCTTCAGAAGATGCAAACATTATACTTCCCTTCTTCCCTTCGGAGGGCCAATGCCAGACATTGTGCCATAGGCTGTCTGTCCGGAGGGAAGCTTAAAAATAACTCCCCGACGGTTAGGCTGCATGCGCGAAAAAAAAACCTAATTGTACCACAATTTTGACTGTACTGTATTTGCATTTACAAGTAACGCTACTTGGTGGTGTACAGTTATAGGCATAACCTCTCCTGATTTCCGTCATAACAAACTAAAGCGATGTAATGATGCAACAATTTGTATCGGCCAGAAATTGCGATATCGTTTGGCGGTTCGCCATTTGCTCGAGAAAAACAAGTAACGAACAACTTTACGCATAAAACCCAACAGAGTACTCTTCACCAGAACTCCTCCTCCTGCCCAAGTCGCTCGAGCCCATCGAGCGGGTAGTCGTGGCTGTGCACTTGATAATTTCTTCCACAGGTTGTTGCTTAACCTACATTTCCTCCGCGAGGTTCCTCTAGCAGTCTGACCTCGTGGGTCCGGGAGACCCACGCAGGAGGAACGCTAGCATATGCGAAAAGGGCGAATTCACTTCTCATTCAAGCTCATTAACGTAATTCGATTCAAATCAACGTGATGTTTTTTGTGGCTGTTGTTGTGGTTGTGGTTGTCTGAGCTTCTCGAGCCCGTTTCTCCTGGATCTCCCAATAACCTATTTCAAGTCTTGAAATCTTCCACATATAAATTATTCCAACAGGCAAGCAAACGAGTTCCTCGCCCTCAACCCACAACCAGACAACTAATGAACGGGGAGCGGGAAGAATTTCGCTAACCGTTGCTAATTTGCTGGAAAACTAGCGCAGTTTCGTATATTGGCGCTCGTTTTGAGGGAAAATTCGATAAGAGCTCGCCGGTTTGCACTGAAACCTTTTTTCGCGAAAATAAAAACTAGACTGCGGCACAATTAACATAGCACACACACACACAAAAAGTTTTGGTGTGATGATCGGTTTGAATATGATTAACACCGAATGATTCCGAGCAAAAAATATCTCACTTAATGGGCGCTTTACGAAAATCAAGCATGAATAATGAACGTAAGCATAAATAAATCCAGAAAGCTATATGGATAGTAGCGGTTTCTGGCATCAGGTGAGAGAGAAGCTTACATGGTGAAATGAGAGAAAAACTCAAACAAAAACATGATTAGAATTCATCAAATCCGTGAACCGGGGCCCCCCTTTAGACTGGTGGACGAAAATTGTTCCATTTGACACCAATCGAAGCGAAGCACTTACCGACTTTCAAAGGCATTAAAGGCGTGGAGCCTGCCAAGTTCTACCTCTCATTGCAAATTAACCGTTTGTGCGAAACTAAAGGAACGCCCTCCCGACACATTATTGACATGCAAAACCACAAAGCAGCTACCGGGCTTCGTTCCAAGAAAAACCGGAGATCTGTGAAGAATTTGCTACAAAACTAGTTGTGTACGAAGCGGAGTGCGAAAAAAACATTGCGATAAAGCATTAACCGATCATCGACGGGGTTAATAGTGATTAGCCAGCCACGCAGCTGCCGCCTTGTTCTCTCCGAGTCTTCTTTCCGGGCTTCCTCAGGATTCGTGTCCACCCTGCGCTCATCCGAGACGAATGTAAATAAATAGAAAGTGCTTGTTCACGGCAAGTGGAAAACACGCAGAACAAAGATGAGGTGTGATGCGTATCAGAAGGTCCATCTCTGCTGTTCGGATTACGAAGCTGTGAATATGCCACAGACAGAAGCACAGATTGAGCTGAAGTCGCATGAATGGAGAGAGGATCATTGAACGGGGTGGCGTAGGGATCGCGCCAAGTTCGTGACTCCGGTGGCCTGAGTGGTACCGATTGAGTGAGCTGCTTGCTCCTGGGATCATTCCAAGAACAAACGCACTCATCGCATCCAAACGATGAACGTGAAGGTGTGAGAGAAACGACTTTGATCGATTATCGTCAATAGATTGTTGCGTGAAATTAAAAATTCAATCTTCTCAACCTAAGTTTATCGATGCTGGATGCTGGTTGGTAGGTGCAAGTTCAATTAACGACAAGCTTTTTTGCTGTCTCTTCCGATAGGTCGGAAAGTGCTGATGAAGATGACAATGACCGAAATGGTCATCCGGAGCGAGTAGAATATATTCATCGGAATAGCAGAAATAGATCGTCCTGAAGTGTTTCCAGCCATGGGAAAGAAGAAAACCCGGATTTCTCGTGATTTTTTAGGGAGGTAGTCAAGTATAATGCTAACCTTTAACATCTTTGTCAGAAGTGATGTTTCTGTAATAGCAAAATTTCATCCGGTATGTACCTACTGGATTTGAAGGACTTTTGATTGAACAGGATTAAACTGTACTAAAGTCCTGTAGGGGAAGTAATTTGGATTGAGCGTGGGAAATCATACATCATACATTATGATAATAAGCGATTCCAGAGAATCGGATTCAAAACTGTTCGTTTTACATATTTTAGACTACCCAGTCCATTAGTGTGATATACAGAAAACGCTTCACGAAGTCTTACTACAGCAGGCAAACTTACAACTTGTTCACAAGAAAGCTTCAAATTGTTTTTCATAGATTTACAATTGTTTTTGGTTAGGTACCGATAAACAGTGTATGTGATCTGCTTAAGGCAGTATTCCAGTCTAGAAATTTGAAAAAAAAATCAAATTTTTTCCTTCATATTTCTCTAGTCTAGGAATTCAAGAATATATCCTAAATAGAATTTGCCGGAAATCTTATTATTTACTGAGTTGGAGCTATTTTAGTGATGCGGTATCTAACCTGGTACGGCCATAACAAAGAACTTCAAACACGTTTTTCTCGAAACTAGTTTTTCTTCAACTGGCGTACACGATATCTCTATCTTACTGAACCGATTCATGTCGAATTTATATGAATTTAATCTACGTACATCGCTCTATCGCATGAACCTCGAAAAAAATGATATTTTTTCGAATTTAACTATTTTAAAAAAATCAGAAAACGTAAGAAAAAACGTTTTAAATCGCATTTTGTTTTCCAAACGACCGCCATTTTGTAAAGAAAGATGGTTTTAACCTGTCCGAGGTTCATGCGATAGCGGCATCTATACTGATTCAGAATCTGTTCGACTGAAATCGTGTACGCCAAGGCCCACCCTTTTTTTAACCCCCTCATTTCATCCGCTTTTAACTGTTCTAGTTAAGAATATTTTTTCTCCGTTCAATTTTTGTTTCATTGTGAAAAGATAGTTGAACAAATAATGATATAATGGATGGTAAAAATATTCTTTGTTTTATTTTTACGGAGCTCAAAAAATGTCCGAAAAGCGTGTCTCTACACTAGAATACCCCCTTAATTAGGAATAAATTCGGCTTTGTTGAAAAGATCTATAGATATTTTTCGGTAGAATTAAAAATACCAAGACGAATTTCATGCCAACTCGTCTTAGGAGTTGGCAGCACCATCTCAGATAGTAGTGAAACTTAGTGGGTGTTAAGACATGGGTCATTTAAGCAACATTGCATACTTGAAATATTCGAAAAAGAAGTAGACTACTTTTTGGAAAAAAATTTCACAAAAAAATACCAAAAAATTTTTGGAAAAAAATTTCGCTGACAAAAAAGTTCGACAATGTTTTAGACCTTGTTAAAATATAATCTATCTATCTTTTATAGTTTTTGGAATAGAAGTCATTTTTGTATGAAGACTACTGGAAAAAATAATGTTTTGCTCGTAACATTCTTGTGTGTAAATTATTACGTTTGACATGTTATAAATAGAGAAAAGTTAGCAGAGCGTGTAAATTGCGATAATATATATATATATATATATATATATATATATATATATATATTAGGCTGTCAATAAAATCCTGCGGTATTTTTTTTGAATTTTCATTTGTTCATAAAATTAGTTACAATCATCTGTTTTAAGTCAAATATGCGCCGTTTTGTTCGATGACTTGTTCCCAACGAGATGTCAACTTCATAATACCCCTGTTATAAAGCTCGCTTCCTTATTGGCAAAAAAAACTCGGATAGCCAATTTTCACAGGCCTCTTTTGTGGCTAACTTCTGACTACCTAGCTCGTTCGCCATGGACAAAAACAGGTGGTAGTCACTTGGTGCAAGGTCCGGACTATACGGCGGATGCAAAAGAACCTCCCATCCGAGCTCCCGGAGCTTCTGGCGCGTCACCAAAGAAGTGTGTGGCCTGGCGTTGTCCTGATGGAAGATTTATATCTATTTTTTTCAGAATTTTAAAAGAATATTTTTTTGGAGAAATATGAATTTTAATTTTCAAAATATTTTTTAATGAATTATTTTTTCAAAAAAATCTTTGATAATTTTTAATGAAAAAAAAGTGATTTCCTACATTCCAATCTTTGACTAAAATTTTGTAGGTCTGATAGATTTTTTTAGGTTTCTTTTTAATTTTGAGTTTTTAATTATTTTTTTAATTTAAGAACTATAAGATCTACAAAAAGTTGATCAGAGAATGAAATGTAAGAAATTACTTATTTTTTCATTAAAAATTATCAAAGAATTTTTTGGAAAAAAATTTAATTGAAAAAAAATATTTTGAAAATTAAAATTAATTTTTCTTGAAAACATATTGTTCAAACAGATTGGTTTCAACAAAATTTTACAACGTTTTAATTCAATCCACTTATTAATTGGACTGCCTTTTCACGTAGACCGGTAGCGTCGAGGACAGGAGCTAGGGTTCGACTCCGTCAACTGTGATACAGCCGGCGTCGATAACCCAAGTCCGCGAGCGACTCCGCCGGTTTCCTTACTGCTGCATCTGCGTATAATGAATTGTTTCTGCTACGGATACTCATATGGTTGCTTCTATGACTTCTGATGTCGATGGGTTAATGCTGATACTACGGTTGTTTGGGATTGTTGTGGTTGGAGGTACCTGGATGGAAGAACGCGTCAATGCCGTAACAGGAAAGAAAGTTTATGGTACTTAACGAACAACAGCATTGGAGTGACAGTTCTGACCCGTCCGATCAAAACAGCGTCACTCCTAGTGCTTTTGTGCTGGAACCTCCGACAGTGGGACATTATGTACAAATTGATCTGGAACACTGCTTATGCGTAGTCAATGCTTGGCTGGGTACGTGGTGATTAAGAGACGGGGGGGGGGACACTGGTGAACGAGCATTGATCTAGCAGATCAACACTGGCGATGAACGCCGAGTTTGAAGAGTTTATCTCTAACAAACCTCAATGGTGTTTCTTCTCATGTCGTTGGAGAACGCTGGACTGGTTATAGATTCGTTTCTGGATCATTAATTTTTCTGCGTCGATACATCATTGTTATCCTGGATCGGAAGAACACATATCTTCGATATCGCTCTCTTATATTCGCCATCCTTTGTTCGTACTGTAACAACCCGAATGTTGCCATCGTGTCCCTGGTGAGTACTCACCACGCGTCCAAGGCTCCACCTTAATGGTGGAAGGTTGTCCTCTTTCATCAGGACCATGGTACCCGTCGATATATTGTTGCGTTGACGAGTCCATTTGGTGCGATTGTGGAGATCGGAAAGGTATTGCACAGACCATTTTTCCTCAATTGCTGCACAAACGATTGCGCCCGTTGCCACATAGAGAGTCTGTTCTCTGGTATTTCTTGGAGACACGGCTCCGGTATAGCTGACAGAGGTCTCTGGACAAGGAAATGTCCCGGGGTTAGCGCTTCATATTCGTTGGGATCATTACTAATTGGAGTCAACGGACGGGAACTTAGCACGGAACCACAACTGTCTGCATTTCATCATGCTGTACAACTCGAACACCGATGGATCTTTTAAAATGCGTTTTGATAGACTTCACCGCTGCTTCCCAAAGTCTTCCGAAGCTAGGTGATCGAGGAGGAATAAACCGGAAGTCTATGCCATCTTGAGCTGCTTCACGAACCGCTGATTCCTGGAACTGTTGATTCAAAAAGAGCTGACGTAGTACGTCCAACTCTCGTCTGGCCCCCACGAAATTGAGGGCGTTATCACACATTACTACAGCAGGTTTTCCTCTACGGGCTATAAATCGCTTGAAGGCTGCAAGGAAGGCTTCACTGGTCAAATCTCCTGCGAGCTCCAAATGCACCGCCTTCATCATCAGACAAACAAAAATAGCGATGAAGGATTTCCTTGGAACAGCGCGACGTCCAGGATAAACAACAGGTAACGGTCCACAATAGTCGACCCCAACCTTCAAGAATGGAGGAGCCGGAGACACACGTTCAGATGGTAGATCCGCCATTAATTGATCCAGAACCTTCGGTCTGGTGCGGAAACAGGATACGCACTCGTGAAGTACTGTGTTTGTTAGTCGTCTAATACGGGTAGGCCAGTATTTTTCACGTATGGTGGAAACCAATAGCTGCAGCCCTGCGTGAAAAAGTTTTCGGTGGTATTGTACCATTATCAACTTAGTGAGTGGATGTCGATGACTGAGAATAATGGGATGTTTTCTATCTGAGGAAATCGCCGCGTTCATCAACCGGCCGCCAACACGGAGAACATCATCGATAAGTATAGGATTCAACGTAGCAATCGATGAACTGGTTGATATTTGATGGCCCTTTCGCAAAGCGGAAATCTCAGCTGCAAACGATTCTCTCTGGGAGAGCCGAATCAGTATAATCATAGCATGTTCGTGCTCAGCGTGTGTGAGTGAATTATGTCTGAATCGATTTATTAATGCAACTACACGAGTCAGTTCAAATAACGATGAACGCAACGAGAATATTTCGTTAGGCTGCTCGATTACCGTAGGTAACGCTATGATTGATTTCTCTTCCAGAAGTGAGGAATCAATTGTTTCTCTTGGTTTGTTGGATGGCCATAAACTCTTCTCCTGGCACAGCCAGAAAGGCCCCTTGAACCACAAACGCTGATACTGAAATTGGATGGGAGACATTCCTCGGTAAATTATGTCTGCTGGGTTCTCTACACCTGCAATGTGTTCCCAGTGACTACCCTTCGTGATGTGCTGGATCTAGGACACACGATTTGCTATGAACATTTGCCATCGTGATGGTAAAGAAGACAACCAACATAATACGATGGTCGAATCTGTCCAAAACGTTGCGGTTTGCTGTAGGTTTGTGCTGGAGATGACTTTTTCGTATAGGTGACTCAGGAGAAGTGCTGAGGATAACTCTAGACGGGGAATGGTCTGCTTCTTTTTCTTTCGTTTTTTTCGTCTTCCAAGGGAGCGACCTTGGATTTTGCGGTAATAAGATTTACTTCCACGGAACCATCACTAGACGTGCAACGAAGGTATATAAAGGCTCCATAAGCCTTATCGGATGCATCGCAGAATCCGTGTATCTCGACGAACTCCAAGTTTTTCGAAAATTGCACCCATCGGGGTACTGATAATGATGAGAGTGCTCGCAGATTTCGTCGATAATCCATCCAGAACGATTGCATATCGTCTGGAAGCGGATCATCCCAATATTATTCGCTAAGTCCACCACAGGACCCACTAGTCCTAACGGGTCAAACAAGCGCGCAGCGTCAGCGAGAACTATACGTTTGGTAAAGACGGTTTCGCTGTTCCATTTGGGAGATATGAACAGGAATTTATCTGACCTAGGTTCCCGTAATAGACCTAAGGTTTTAACGGGAGAGTTGGAAGAATCCAGCTCAAACGTGGCACGGTCATTTACCAAGTCTGCAGGTAGATCCTCAAGTAACGTTCGACAATTCGAGTTCCACTTTCGTAGAATAAATCCACCAGACGCCATTAGCTTTTGCATTTCGCGAATCAACTGTTTTCCTTCTTCAAGGTTTTCGGTTCCTGTCAACTGACCATCCATGTAAAAATCTTTCTCTAAAACTTCCGCTGCATGGGGATATGTAGATCTTCCGGTTTGTGCTAATCGTTCCAGACACTTGGTGACTAAATAGGGAGCTGCCGCAGTGCCATACGTGACGGTGGACAATTCATATGTACGAATAGGTGCGTCGGAGGAATCTCTCCAAAGTATGCGGTGCAGACGTTGATCAGTGCATTGCATCTGTATCATACGATACATTTTTTCTATGTCCGCAACTATTGCTATTTTATGGAAACGGAAACGAATTACAATAGACAATAGATCGTCTTGTACGACCGGTCCAACAATCAGTGCGTCGTTCAATGAAACCCCAGTCGTCGTTTTGCATGAAGCGTCAAACACAACACGAAGCTTGGTCGTTGTGCTATCGGGTTTCAAAACCGCGTGGTGAGGGAGGTAGTAGACAGGAGCTTCATCGTTGGGTTCGTTAACTTGTCGCATATGTCCGCGCCTTTCATAGTCGCTCATAAATTCTCGGTATGCGGATTGCAATCCAGGGTTTGACTGGAAACGTCTCTCCATGCCAGTTAACCGTTTCATCGCTGTATTACGTGACTCTCCTAATTGCTTGATGACGAATTCCTTTTTCGGTAAGCTCACTACGAATCTACCGGATTTATCCCGAGTAGTTGTTTGGTCAAAAAGGTTTTCACATACTGTTTCTTCTACTGATTGTATGCTATTGGAACGACAGGTCTCCACCTCCCAAAACTTCGTCAATTGATTGTGTACATCTGCAAGTGTACACGTGTAGGCTACGGTTGACTGCTGAATCCTTTCTTCAACGGGAACCGACCCGGAAACTATCCAGCCGAAGACAGAGTTTTGTAATACTGGACTGTCGTCGGCAAGTCTTATACGACCCTCCTCCAGAAGATAGTAGTAGTGTTCAGCTCCAATGATAATATCCACACGATCGGGTTCAAAAAATGTAGGATCAGCTAACACAATATCTTCAGGAAACCTCCAATGGCTGACATTAATCTTCGAGGTTGGCAGTGAAACAGTAAGCTCCGGAAGCACGAAGAACTTCATCTCAGAATTGTACGTCGAAATCTGATCGGATCGTGACGCTACGGTTGCAACAGCTATTTTTCGTGACACTGTCTTGGATCCTCCAATACCTTGAACCGTTAGATACTTCGGCTTCTGTATGAAACTCAACTTCTGACAGAATTGTACGGTCATAAAACAAAACTGTGAGCACGAATCTAGCAGAGCTCTAGCTAGTTGAGTATTTCCGAAACGGTCTACTACTCGAACGATGGCGGTTGACAGAAGAACTTCTCTAGAATGGGTTTTAGTACTGACAGGAAGCGCGACAGTATTTCACCACGTGCATGACTGGTTTGTGGTGGGAGGTAATTGGCTGATGTGGGAGTGTATAACTGGGAGTGAGTTTGTGCGTGTTTGTGTCGTCTGAGTGTGTATCGGTTGGTTGAGGTTCGATCGATGTGTTTGTAACTGCTGTTGATTGGTGGTTTGACTTCTTGACGATTGCGCGACGGAGGAATTGACCGGGTATGAGTTTGTGTGCAACAGCGAGTGGTGCTTCTGTCGACAGTGGTGACAGGATCCCTTGTTACAGACACGAGCTTGATGACCAGGTGACAGACAGTTGAGACACAGCGCGTGTCGACGGGATATTTCCGCTCGTTCGGAAGTCTTCATTTTAAAAAATTTCATACAACGGAAGGCAGAATGAAACGCTTCTCCACAGAAAAAACATTTATTAAAAGTTTGAGTGGTCATATGACTGATACATATCTTGGATCGCTTATCTTCCATCGGTACTGGCTTGTTATCAGCAACCGATTGTAAAACCGAACAATGGTTTCGAAGAAACTGGATTAGTTTCTCATAGCTAGGTACGTCCTTGGAGTTATGGTGAGACTCCCAATGTCGGAGAGCTGTCCCATCTAGTCGGGTACACATCATATGAACCAACAATGTGCTCCAGTTAGCTGTTGGTTCCCCCACTTTGTCCAAAATCATGAAATTCATCTCGAAATCGCTGATTAGCCGATTCAGTGAATCGTAACTTTCTTTCTTCATACTCTCCACAGCGAACAAGGCATCTAGATAAGCTTTTACAATCAATTTACGACTCTCATAACGGTTTTGCAACAACGTCCACGCCACCTCATAATTAACTGCTGATAACTCCACAGAGTCAATTGCCTTTAACGCCTCTCCCATCAGTGAGGATCGCAAATACGTAAACTTGTCCATGGGCATCAACTGGTTATTTCGATGAATCAGGTTCTGAAAATTGTCACGGAATATCATCCATTCTTTCAGTTGCCCACTGAAAGTTGGTAGGCGGATGTCTGGGAGTTTCACACGAGATAGTCCTACCGATGTCTCACCAAATTCTGTGGTTGATGATCTTACAGTTGGTTCTCACCGACGCTCATGTTGCTTCAGAGACATAATTTCACCCTTCAAAGTGCAGAAAATTTCTTCCATCTCGGACAGTACCTTCCAATTTTCTTCTTCTCTGGCTAAGTTCAAAGCGGTTACGCGTTCTGCCCATTCTTTTTCCGTCTCCTTAGGCTCGGGTGGTGTTTGCTCACTTTCTTCTTCTGCGAGCAACTCGATCTTTTGACGTACGATCTGGAACTCCTTAAAAGTTTCCTCGAGCCGCTGTAGTCGAACGTCCAATTGACAATTATGTTGATCTGCGTCGAAGTTATGTAGGAAATCTCGTACCGTGTCGAACTTCTTGCGTAAAAACCGTTCCTGCTTCAGCAAATCTCGTAAATTATGATCCATGTTCACTGAACTGTTCACTGTCACACTAACACAGTATAAGCTGTGCACACTCTTTGATCTCAATCGACTCTACGTCCTGCGCAACTTGTAATATATAATATGTAATTGACTGACGACCGTTTACTGAATAACGAGAACCAATCGAACAGACAGTTAGAGGAAGAAATATTCAAAATATTGGTGAACCAACCCGATAAACCACAATCTCAGGGAAAACGTGTATTTAATCAATAAAACTCCCAGTTTTGTAAGCCAATTTCATTTATTCGTTTTTCGTCATGCAATGGCGGCCTTTCATGCACCAAGCCACCACAAACCTTTTGTTAACATGCAGTACTTATCACTCTCTATGTCCTTCCGCAGATACGATCCGATGGTTCCCAGCCGTTTCTGTCGCCACTTAAGCTCCGCTATCCTTTCCGCAGGTTCGACAATTCGTAGTATCTTCCTCCGCAAACCACTTTTTCTGTGTGGAATAATTCCACGACAAGCCAACAATGGCACACCGAAAGTTCACTCAACTTCAATCGCACAACTTGGCTCACTCTCTTGGCCTTTATTCGCCCCCGAAATCCGACTCGAAGGACCAAATGTTCAAACAGGATATGTTATTTCACTGGATTTCGGGTGGCGGGATAATAAAATAGCCAAAGATTAACTGGTAAACGATATATTGAAATAAACGTTTGAACTCTTCTAAGCGCGCGCACGAACTATACACTCCAATGGGAATGATCTAACTGGCCTATTGTTTCAGCTAATCTATTGGTACAGAGACCACTAACGGAAGCTGAGCTTATTAGAGGAGGTAGTAGTTTCGCGCATAGGGTGACCGACTTTTTGATTATAATTCAAACACATATGCTTTTAAAATTCTGAAAAATATAGATATAGCCCTTAAAATTTCCAACAAGTTTTCCATACATCGGACGATGGGCACATTTACATGGAAAAGGAACAACAACTTTTTCTTTTTTTTCTTTGAAAAAATACTATTAATGTTTCATTTGTAACATTTTTATGTATAAATTATCGCAATTTACATGCTCTGCTAACTTTTCTCTATTTAGAAATGTGTCAAGAACATGTCAAACGTGAGAATTTACACACAAAAATGTTACGAGCAAAGCATTATTTTTTTCAGGAGTCTTCATACAAAAATGACTTATATTCCAAAAACTATAAAAGATAAAAAGTTGATGTCTTCGACAAAAGTTTATATTTTAACAAGGTCAAAAACTTTGTCGAAGACATTATATCGCTATCTTGACTTTGAACAAAATTAGGATAAGTTGTATTTTTTCAAAGAAAACATGAAAAAGTTGTTGTTCGAAAAACTTTTTCCCTGTAAAAGTGTCCATCTTCCGATGTATGGACGACTTGTTGAAAATTGTAAGGGCTATTCATATATATATATTTTTGGGAATTTAAAAATAATACATTTTTGAGAAAAATGAATTTTAATTTTTTAAATAATTTTTTTGTCAGCGCATTTTTTAGGTATCATAGTTTTTAAATTATAAATTTTTGTAAAAAATAAGAATTTTTTTTTTGTCTTTTTCCAAAAAGTAGTCTAATTATTTTTCTAATATTTCAAGTATGCAAAGTTGCTTGAATGACCCATGTCTTAACATTCGCAACGTTCCACTACTATCTGAGATGGTGCTGCCAACTCCTAAGACGAGTTGGCATGAAATTCGTCATATAGAGATCATTAACTTTCCGGTGATATAATATCAAAAATAAAGGTAATAAATCAAATAGATACGATTGGGTGTATCTAATGAGGCATGAAGTTGTTACAATTGAAGCAATGACCCAGCTATACACATTAGGACCGAGTTTGAGTATTCGCCTGTTTCTGAATGACATGAGAAACACGTACAATCATTCCCCATTTTAGCAGGGAGAACACAAACATGCTGGTTCAATTTAACGCATGTTCGGCACTCCGGCCTGGATAGGTGTTTCGGTTCAAGAACCGCACGAAAATAGAACAGCACAATAGTATTTTTTTCGTAAGAGCGATTGAACGAAACAGATAACATTTATAAATGATTAGTGATGTCAGACAACAAAGCTTCCGATCGATTCAAATGCTGTATATTGTTATTTTAAATCGAAAAAGGTCATGTCACGATATTGTGCTAATGGGTTACAAAAGTTCGACAACCATGTTAGTTTGAATCTCAATTCCATATACCCATCACTAACTTCAATATCACAAATATCCACAAACTTCCGGAGACGCACCATCCAGACGCCTACCAAAACGCCCACCCAATTTCGCCAAAGTGGTACTGTGCGAAAGAGTGGACCCTCACCCAAAACCAAACCGTTCGGGTTCAGATTACTACAATTTACACAAGATCAATATGATCACTGCTCGGTAATGCATCTTCACACCCATCCACATCTCGAGCGGAGGCCGGTCAGTGAAAGTCCAACAATTTGCGCTTGTAAACACACATAAAAAAAACCACGAGCAACAGTGAGAGGGAGAGAATATTGCTTCCGACGGAGAGGGCCCAAACGTAATGATTATCGGAACTGGCTTTTGTTTACTTGGCCGTGTGACTGCCGCCCGAGTCGAGTCGGCGCATCCACTCAGCGCTAATGCATTTCTTTCCATTTTTTTTTTGTTTACAAACAGACGAAAATAAAAGCCGCCGGGTTTCTGGGAGAACAGATGTTTTTGTGGTGGGCGGTATTTAAAGCAGTTCCCCGGATTGCTCTTCTTCGAGGTTGGATGGGTAATACGCCAATTTGGAGGTGTTCGTTTTTGCTCTTATCAGAATGCATTGGCTGATGTGAGAGCCTTTGATCGAGCCCGCAGTGATAGTGGTTCAGAGCGATATGTCCGATGCAACCAGTTGGCGGTGTAATAGGAAATTCTACAGAATCATGATTGATTGAATGAACAACGAACCGATCGAAAAGTGTACGATATGATTGCACCTTTAACCCATTCCATAAGGTTATGTACCAAAGAGCCAAATTTTAGATCAAGTTTTCAGAGAAAATTTATAATGTTATCTGAGTAAACACTAGTTATAAAATGAATTCTTCGAGACGAATCAAATTTTTATGCCTCCACCTTTGAGAATGGCGTGTTTAAAAAACTACAAAATTATATTTAAAATTTTCGAATTGAAAACGGAAACGGAAAACGGAAAAAAACACTGTAAAAAATTACCTAGTTGACCGATCCTTTTCAAATCTCACGCTTAACTCCACTCGTAAAGTTCTGTACAACATCTGGCTGCAGCTTCTTCTGTACGGATACCCATTTTTTCATGTCCTTTCATGTCCAGGGTTCATGTCCTTGGGTAAGTAAGTGACTCATTCCAGGACATCCTTTGAATAGTGGCACGAACCTAGATCCGGCCAGAAGATAGTAGGGCCCTTGTGTTGCTTCAAGAGAGGAAGCAGACGCTTCTGTAGACACTTCTTCAGGTAGATCCGTCCGTTTACAGTCCCGGTAGTCACGAAAGGTACACTCCGCTTGCCACTAGAGCAAATCGCTTGCCAAATCATGTATTTCTTGACAATATTTGAAAGTCTCTGCTTTCTTACTTCCTCCGGAACATCAAACTTGTGCAGGGCGGTGAAGAACAGTAGACCCGGAAGTCCGCCTTGACGTAAGTCTCATCATCCATGATAAGACAATGAGGCTTCGTCAGATTTGGGTCCACGGACCCAAACTATTTTGCCGTAGGAAAGTTCCCAATTGAACCCTGAGCTTGGAACTCACGATCGATGAAGACCCCCCAAAAGTCAGGTGTTGTCACGTCACAAAAGTATTGGACTGAAATTCAACTATAAATTATTCTCCAAGTGACGATTCTTGTAGAAAATTTTCTCAATATCACATTGACATCGGTTAAGTTTCGGAAATAAGTATTTTTTTATTTTCGGTGGATTCTTATGTATAAACAAAACAAATTTATTCTGTCGAAATGATAAACGAATAAATTTGAAATGTGATACTTGTGGTATATGTCTTTATTCATCGTTTAAAATATTCATACTACATACGGGCAACTAGCAATGGTTCTATTTCAAACACTCCACATTATTTTTAAATTTGGCAAGTCGATGACCTTTCATCATTTACGCTGACCTTTGCCAAGAAGATCATACGTAATGCTCATTCCTGACATATTTTCTGCCGTTCTACGAAAAGTTGTTCCATGTTACCTTTTGATAATTTCTTCATAAAACGATGTTTTTATACCTTATCTTCCAGAGAACCACAAAAAAAAACTTATTGTTTGTTCCAAGTTTTTCAAAAAACAACATCAGGGTCAATTGTCCCATGTTGTTATTCTAGGCATAACTGTCAAACCATGTATTTTTTGAAAATCCATAATTAATGAATCGGTTCAAGAACAAGAATTTCATGTCACGCTTTCAGTAAGGCTAATGTACTCATTTCTGGTTTGGAAGGACGAACTAACGAATCAACTAACAAATAAAAAAGTTTAACAGAACACGTATACACCTTTTTAGTAAAAGGATGAGATTTATAGTCTGTAAAGGTGTTGCAGATCACTCCCTTCTTCTTAAAACAATGTTTTTATGTATAATCTTTCGGAAAACACCAAAAAACTTATTGTTCGTTCCCAGTATTTCGAAAAACAACATCAAGTTCCATTGTCCCATGTTGTTATTCTAGGCATAACTGTCCCACCATGTATTTTAGAACCGTAATCAAGTTTGATTCATTCATGTGAAGAGAACTCTTCAAATTTCATTAAACAATAGTTTACTTTACCTATATAACCATTCCACAATGGACCTATCAACAACTTTGAGTAGGATTAGGATATTGACAAGTTCTGCACAAGCGCTAAATCGATTATATTAAAAGATAGAAAAAAAAACTTTGTTCTGCAAAGTTGATTAAAATAATTTGGGATACAATATTGTCTAACTATGTTTTTCTCTATCTATAAAGATAAGAAAGTTAGATTTTTTGTTTCATCGAAAATTTTGGTTACCCTATTTTTAATAACATTAAAATGAGCGCTCTGTCATAAAGGGTGTGTCACATCAAATTGCATCACGGAAAAAACGCTGTAGAAATTTAATTTTTAGGAATCATATCTTAAGCTTTCGCTTATAATCAGATAAGAGTGTATAGATCACGTTGGCCATGCTCCACTGTCAATTTTTCGTAAATTTGGAAAAATGTCGTCGAACGAAAAAAAGCGTCGTGAATTAATCCTGTGCACTCATTTCGAGAATCCGGAGTTGTCACATCGGGACATCGGTAAGATGCTGGGAATCGTCCAATCCACGGTCAGCAGAGTACTAAAACGATACTTCGAGAACCTAACCATCGACCGGAAGGTGAAGAACGGCAAAAATGGATGCTCCGTCAGTGAGAAAAATCACAAGCGCGTAGTTAAGCAGTTTAGACGTGATCCGAGAAGTTCGGTCCGGGATGTCGCCAATAAGCTGAATTTGTCAAGTTCATTCGTCCAGCGGACCAAGCAGCGGGAGGGCCTGCGTACATACAAGGTTCAGAAGGCTCCTAACCGCGACGAAAGGCAAAACATGATGGGGAAGACGCGAGCCCGGAAGCTGTACACCGAAATGCTGACGAAGCCGCATTACCTGGTAATGGACGACGAAACCTACGTCAAAGCGGACTTTCGTCAGCTGCCGGGCCTGTTGTTCTTCTCCGCAGAGGACAAATTCAGCGTTCCGGAGGAGATTCGCAAGCAGAAACTATCCAAGTTTGCCAAAAAGTACATGGTGTGGCAAGCGATCTGCTCTTGCGGAAAGCGGAGCGCCCCCTTCGTGATGACCGGCACGGTAAACGGGAAGGTTTACCTTAAGGAGTGCCTACAGAATCGCTTACTACCACTATTGAAGCAGCACGAGGGCCTAACCATCTTCTGACCGGATCTCGCTTCGTGCCACTATTCAAAGGACGTGTTGGAGTGGTACGAAGCCAACGGGGTCACCTTCGTGCCAAAGGAATGAACCCGCCCAACGCGCCGGACCTTCGCCCAATAGAGAAATATTGGGCGATTATGTAGCAGGCCCTCCGGAAGAACCCAAAAGTTGTCAAATCGGAGGCGGACTTCAAGAGAAAATGGATTTCTGTTCAAAAAAACTACAACCTGACGTTGTACAGAACCTTATGGACGGGGTAAAGAGGAAGGTGCGAGCATACGGGCTTGGGCTCGAAGTATGAATAAAAAGAAAATACCAAAAGTTGTCTAATAGTTTTTATTTTACTGTCTAAAATTTTCAAAAGGATCGGTCTACTGAGCGAATTTCTACAGCGTTTTTTCCGTGATGCAATTTGATGTGACACACCCTTTATGTAACAACTTTGTCGAAGACAGTTTTTGTCTAAAGAATGAATATCTCCCACATGTTGTTTTTTTAACTAAGTTGCATAAGGGTAACCATGAAAAAAACGGTCATCTAACTTTTAAATTTAAAATTCTACATCAAAATTGTCTTCGTACGACTTTTAGATCTTATCAATACCAACATTTTGCGATGCAGAATTCGTCAATATCTTAATCCTGCTCAAAGTTATTGATGGGTTTTCACCAAAAAACTCATGATTTCAATTTTAATTTACTCAAATACAAAAAATAACATATCTTTTAAAATCACATATTATGTGATTTTGAAAGATAGTGAAATTTGTTCTTTCAAATTCCGTCAACAAACACGTTTAATGTTTGCCTCAGGAGAAATGGCAAGCAATTGAAGAGAGCGTATTTTTTGGGAAGAAATACCAATAACTTTGAGTGAAGTTGAGATATTGACAAGTTCTGTATCGTTCTGCAGTTCTGTTCTAAAAGTCTTTCGAAGACAGTTTGTATGTAGAATCTGAAATATAAAAGTTACAGTTTTTTTTAATGGTGACCCCAACGCAACTTAGGGAAAAGTCGCTATATCGGTTATTTCAAGAGATAGAAAAAAAAACTTTGTTCTACAAAGATATCTCAAATAACTGGGACTACAACATTGTTGAACTATGTTGGTCACCCTATTTTGGCAACATGAAAATAGGCGCTTCATCATATGTAACAATTTTGTCGAAGACAGTTTTTGTCTAGAGAATAACTGTCGAGCTCTAAATGCTAATTTCCACTTAAATGCATCTCCTGGACCATTGTGCATTCCATGTGAAACCGATATAGAGGCTCTCATTTTTTCGTGAAAAACCGGTAAGTTTGTTCCTTTTCGCAAGGTACCGTATTTATTTTTTTATTTTTTTTTTTCATTGGGGTGCCCATTTCCATTTTAGGATGGTTCGAAAAATCTATTTTTTCACTTTTTTTCAAAAATGACTTTTTTCAAAAATTCATAACTTTTGAACTAGAAAAAAAAATTCATTTTTTCGAAAAAGGGGAAAACAACCCATCAAAACAAATACACCTCGTTGATTCAACCCGTCGATATGAGTACAAAAATAATTAACTTGTTTACGGTATGCCTAGATTGTACCTGAAGTCAGGTTGTTGGAAATTATAAACAAGTTCATAAACTTTCATGAACATGACGGTATAACACGACAGACATTAAAAGAGCCTATTTACTATATAAAAAAAACAATAAATTAGATTTTTTTTTTAAATATCTCAGAATGGCTGCATTTAGAAGGAGATTGATTATGAGCTTTTTTGTCTAAAATCAGGACTCATAATTTGTGGCTAAAATTGATTGTTAACATATAAAAATTGAGGGTTTCGAAAACTGATAAAAATTCGATGTTCCACAGAGTTCGTCAAAAATAGTTAACCCCCTTGGACTGCTTTTTTTAATTTTCTACATGACTTCTATTTTATATGAGAAAAATTTAAAAAAAAAATTAAAATCAAATTTTAGATATCACAAATTAAAGTTTTTTTCGTAAATAAAAAAGAGCACTATTTTTTCTCAGTGTATATTTGTTACACGTTTAAACATCAATACTCTGTAACTCTTTCTATGACGCTATTTTGGTATGACTCATAGTTTTTGAGATTTAAATTATCACAGATTTCTCTTACTAAAATCGATACCCCCTATTGAAAATTTATAATTGAGTAAATAAAATCCCAATTGCTGTGGAAAACTCATATTTCCCCCAAACCCAAACGGAATACAAACTTTCATTCGAATTAAAAATACTCATAATTTGTCACTTGTCGATTTAATTTGGAATAAAAATCTCGTGTCACGGTGTCTGTGGTCGGACTCCTCCGAAACGGTTCGACCGTTTTTCATGAAAATATACACGAAAAATTACCTACCACTTTTGAGAATGGGTCGTAAACTGTATAACATATCGCTAGGATATCGATCACTGTATATTTAATACCGATTAGAGTGATTCTATGCAGAAAAAAAGCCATTTCTCTGAATAATTGTTCTTGATTTTTTTTCCAGGTTTGGCTTCAAAATATACATAAAACTTCAAATTATTACCTTCTTAGCTTTTTAATCGTGAGCGAACGACTGCTATTCCTATGACACAATCAACAGAAGTGGCGTGAAGAAAAAATAGTTCATTGGCGAGTTGCTATCATGAGCAACACCGTCACAGCCTTTGCTATTGCCAGGCTAAAGTACAATTCATCGTCATGATATCACGTGTGTTCAAACAAAAAATAAAGTCTTTAATTGGTAATAAAGTCTTTAGAAACGAATTGATTACATCATAAAAAACATTTTTAGTTTGGCAAATGACGCCTTCAGGAAGTCGACACAACTGAGCAAAACATTCAATGCTCATATTAATATTGAGTTTTGCAGTTAGGTGAAGAGCCGTTCATACATTTGCAAGTTCGTGAGTAAGGGAAGTAATGTGACCGTGTTTTAAATTCAGAATATTGATGTGAATCCTCCTCGATTGAATGACAGACAAAATAATACACTACCATATTGGTCGGCACATCAACCCCAACGAAGTTTTCTGGTGTATCAGCATTTGATGCATCGAAATCCGTGCACTTAAGCGCTTACGATGATAACTTCAACTACTAAAAAATATTGACATATCATAGCATTAAAAATTACCGTTCCTATAGAATTAGAGCATTCATCTTCTTGGATGGCACTAACATTCCCAGTGGAACTTTTGCCTTCTAAACTAAGGTATTACTTGCGTTATTTATATTATTTCTATGCCAAATAACACGCCTTGAATGCAATCTGAAGTTTGTTCAAAGTTTGTAAATTTATTCATTATGCAGTGATTTTGTAACTCGACACTTTATTTATTCGTGATTTGAATTCCGGACACATTTTGTCAACAGCATTTCTTTGAGAGCCAAATTAGTTGTTGATTTGTGTAGAGCTTATTATTTTATTTTATTTATTTTTTTTTTTTGTTACTCTATTACAATCTTAAACCAAACATTAATAATGAAACAAAAGTTATGAAATTTATTTGATTATTATTATTTTATGAGCATACTCCTTCAATAATAAATTTGATCGTCCGGATTTAAAACCATCTTCTGAATGTGATTTTATTCCAGAGACAGGTTTGTGAAACACAAATATTGATTTTGATGCTTGACAGTCTTTGTCAACAGCTAGGTACAATGCCTGACACTACATCAATTCAATATCATAGTAACTATCAGTCACATTAATTCAACATGCAAATGACGTTATGGTTTTCGTATGACATTGGATATAATGAAAAAGAGTCCGATCTAGAAAGCCGAACAAATTTAAATCATTAAGATATCTTTGGTTTCCCAGTTCATGAAAGGGACCCAGCAGTTAAAAATTGGGCCGTCCAATGACAATGCGCATCGTCATTCCGGTTGCATAAACATCATTTCGTTTAAATCGTATAATTCATTTTGTTTGAATAATGACACATGCTTGATTTTATAGATCGTTAAAACATTCAAACACATTAAAAATACAGTAGTTATTTTTTTATTTATCAACCAAAATATTCATTAGGAAAAAATATAAGGCAGAACAACGTTTACTGGGTCCGCTAAATGAAATAGAAAATAAAAACAACTCAAACACTTTCTGCTTCAAACCAAAAAATGATTGGAACCGAAAAAAGGCATAGCTCTCACAAAAGTCTTTTTTTTTTTGGATATGACATTAGCAAAATTTCTAAAAAGAATAAATCCCGTGGGTGTGTCTAGCACCTCCAAAAATGCAAACAACCAAATAGCTAAATTCTGTCTATCCAATCAATTCACACTCTTCTTTCACCCCACAGAGAAAGTTTTCAGCAGCCAATTCACTCATTACAATCCAAGTGGTTCCAACTCAGGACCGCTCCAGCCACCGCTTCAGTCCATAGTGCTCCAGCAGCACAGGAAGTAGTTTCTCCATTACTGCCATTGACTCGTCCATTTGGAACTAGTGGCTTGTATTTATTGTTGACCATCACCATCACCGATTTAACGGTCATCCGCGCGGCAGTCACTTTGTCTAACCCACATAATGATAACCTATTTCAGCATTCGATTTGATGGAACATTACCCCAATGTGGCGGCATTTTTGACGTTCCGTTTGTTTGGCCCCGGGGCCGGCAGAATCTTCACCGGACAACAGAATGGGGGATTAAATTGAAAGAATAAATAGTTACCCAGAGCTGCTGCTGAGGTAATGAGTTGGATGTAATTGACTATCTCATATAAGATATTTCTTGTAGAAGAAATTAAAACATGAAGAGTAATGTATACATTAGTAGAGAGAACTTGTCTTGCAACATTTGTCACAGCCTTAGGGTGGCACTTATACGGAGGGGTCTCTGATTCCTGTGATGCGCACACTTTAAATACCGTTTGTTTGTTTTATTTCCAGTTATTGGTCGTCCGTTACACAATCTGGAGCGTTTCCTCGCACGAACGCACCCATGCATGCAGGTAGCATTCATTCTGATGGACCACGATGACCATCGAGTTTTTTTTTTCTTGTTTTGCTCTACATTAATCCTTCACTTTAATTGACGTCCAATGCATTTCATCTTCATCAATGGGTATCGCTGCACACATGCGCACTGACGGGACTGAATCGGGATGATTGCAGGTGTTATTCGATGGGTGAGCTTCATTATCTATTTGATCAATCCTCACAGTGGGTATTGATTAACGGGAAGTCCGTTGTTTTTGTAATCACTTTTAAAGGTTTTTGTCGTTTGCGGCTTGTTAGAATCGCATCTGGTCAAGTCCAGCAATTACCTCCTATCGGGAAATATGGTTAGACACGAGTATGTTAAACGTGGAGAAAATCTCTACAAGAAAGAACATCGTCGCCACGGAGGAAACCTTGTGAAGCAGCACATTCAAAATCGGAGCCATCGTACCTTCCCTTAGAGAGGTTCAATCAAATTGCGAATTCCGCTCGGTTATGTTGAACGTAACTAACATCCGTTGGAAGCCAACGCATGCTGTCACGTCACAAACATTAACGAAGTGTCAAACAATGCCAATAATGGTTCTCCAATAGGGCATTACGACCACGACCACTGGTAATTAGCACACCGAACACGTTAATTCTTGCCAACGCACGTATTAAATTGAAACTTCTTTCGTGCCTGTGGTATTTTGGGCGACTTACGCAATTGCGTGAACGTCGCATTATTACCGAATTAACCCGAATGGCAGTACCAAAACAATTGAAGAATTGGTAATTGATAACAAAAAATACAATCACTTCGCAGGGCGCGTCCGTTTTGCTGGCTTCGCTTTTACATCGCTTCACGCTCGTGCGTTTTCCTAACATGAAACACGCGTCGAGAAAGAGATTGGAACAGTTCAAGGTTAACATTTTTTATACAAAAGATGCGAGTGAAATCAGATGAAATTGAATTGGATTGATTTCTCTCTCTTTTCAAGCATTTGTAACAATTATAAACGAATTCACATAAAAATCGACCTTTTTCAATATGTTTAATTATATGGATTGGGTAATTCTGGGCTTCCAATTTTCAATCGCTTTCACTCAATCGGAAAAGATACGGGTATTATCATTTCTTGATTGTGCTATTTTGTGAACTCATCAATCAGATGACCAGTGTTGATCAAATTCCTGATTCCATCATGGCAGGTAAACGACTCGCAACCTTGGAGGCAGATCTGAGATTCACTACTTTCTTATGTTCCTTATTCTTCATGCCAGGGGTTCGGGCTCAATTCTCGTTCTGGCAGGGGGATTTCTTGTCGAAGAAATTTCTCCCGAATTGCATCATGGTAACGCATACTCTAGAGCAGGGGTTCTCAAACTGTATTGGGCAAGAAACCCCTTTTCCAGAATGAAGTCATACCTCAGACCCCCATAATCAAATTTCTTTGAAAATCCTATCTTTATTTTTTTTTCTTACGTAATAATTATCAATTTGGAAACATTGCAAACATTGGAAAAACATCCTTCGGTTTCGGGTTGTTTGGAACCAAAATGATGCCTTTTTCGACAATGTATGATGATGGAAAAACGAGAAGATATTTTTTCACCAATGTCTCACATCGCAGGATACTGTCTTTCAATGTTTCGTTATAACCAGAACTTATGACGACCTTGGTTGTCCTGCTTGAGCTCCTCATCTGTGCTGATGATAATCAACATTTCTTGCATTATCACCATGGTTCATTACATGGATGTGATATAGTACGTATTTATTATCCATTGAAGAATTTGAAAATATTGAAGATCCTAAAACATTTTAGTAAAATCCTTGTGTAATGTGTCCAAGTGAGTGACATATGATAACATAACATGGTCTGTGAATGGTTTTCTTCTGCTAAAATTTTGATTTTAAAGTTTTGTCAGAAGGGCCGATATTATTGATATAGTTTCAATCATGTTCAAACCGTCACCATGCAGCTGAAACACAAATTGATCTTGCTAAGCAAGAGCCTCTTGGGGGTCAGCGAACTCCGGCGTGTAGAAATAACAGAGTATAGATTTCGTCGTTTTTCTCATATTTTTTCATTATTTTTGGAACAGATTCTGTACGGTACAGATTTTCATCAAAAAGTACAAATTGGTACATTTTTTTCCGCGTGTGAAATTTCTCTCGAAAATTTTATTGAATGATTGTACGCAATATAAATTTAGAAATACTATGTATAAGCATCATCAAACACAGGAGTGATTCGAGGCTAGTAAATTTTAATGCACATTGAATTCGACTCGGATTGCGTCACCTCGGCGGCTTGGGGCCGTCTCCTCGTTAGATGGTAATTTCGCTACCATTACATTGAGCTCAGAAAAAAATACGCTAACCACTCGGCCACTGGTGCACTATATCAGTCTTCATATATGTAGCAAAAATCATTTCTTGGAACATATTTTAACCTTTAACGTAACACGTAACCACGTAACACAACTTATGAAGCATCTTAAATATTTCAAATAAGAACTTTTGTTATTTTACAGGGATCGATATTCAGACCTCGTCGACCCCCAAAATCAATTTTCGTTTATGTCGACCCCTGGAAAACCTAAATCGACCCCAGGGGGTCGATATCGACCACTTTGAGAAACCCTGCTCTAGAGCTTACCACTCAGAATACATGCAAGACGTGCCCTTTGGGATAAAAAACTCAACTAAGTACTACCAATAAAAATGACGCAACTAATACATGCCTACATTGAGACGGCAAAAGTTCCTCTGTGAAAGTTAGTTCCATTAAAGATTTTTTTATAATTCTATAGTCTGTCATTTAAATCGAACCACGGTTATAGACAACATTTCCAGCTTATTTGCGACCACTCTTTTCCACTTTTTTTCGCTGCGGCCGCCGGTTCACGATTTCGCTTTGGTTCAGGCTTTTTGGTCGTCGACGAACATCTCCTGGAACATTTTTATACGTAGATGACAGCTGATTCGGTCACTTTTACTGATTTCACTATCTCAACGTGCGAATAGGTGCCTGGAAGCCATTTTGATAACTGAAGGATAGATTTTAAAAATAGAGGCACCTCTCTGCCCTCACATACATGCAAAATGTGGAGTGTTCAGATTATTCTAATGCACGACTAAAAGAAAAGCGTCAAGTTCAAGTCAACCAATTTTTGATAGTAATACCCTTCACCGGGAGTTGTTTTGATATTTCACTTGAAACAGATAAAACTGACATCGTTCTATAGTTATTTGTGTCTGTTCTGCTGCCAGATTTATGAACTGGGACTGTTCATTCAGACAATCAGAATATCTGCAATAATTTATTTGCAAGTCTCGTAACTCTGTTCTACTAGTGATAACAGATCGGTTCTCGAAATTGGAAAATCAGCTTAAAAAACCTTTTTAAAAACAGCGTAAAAAAAATAAAAGTGGGTTATATATGTGATATCACCACGAGGTGAACGTTGGGCTACCGTTGGCTTAGCAATCAATAAGTAACACGCATATATCTTATACATTTCGTCTTTCGAATAAAGTCATTATCATAACACTTCGTTTAGCCGGATGAGCATTATTAATGCTCAAAGGAGGAATCGATTCCTTCTCGGAAATACCCAGCGCAAATAATACTCCCTCCCCAACCCTCAAACAATTGGAATCATCGGTTGATAGCGGCATTCGTGAGCATTCGATAATAAAACTGCGGCTTTTACCGAAAATGTGACTCCGTTCAATCCGGCGGTAGAAAAGAAATGGGATTGGGAGAGAAAAGCATAGTGCTTGGCAAACTAGTGAGAACATTCTCATGTCACTTTACAATCACAACTAAATGGATTTCTTCCTCTTGTTATTCTTCTTCTTTTTCTTTTTTTTCATATTGATGCATTTAAAACTTAACGATTTTAAACGTTTGCATTTCATTCGTCTTTAGCCCTGAGAAGGGGACAACTCAATCCAAACTTCTGCTCCACCTACCTTGACAAAGACACTTCATTGTCGTTCGACGCTCCTCAGCAAACCGTGTCTGCTTTCTGCACTTCCGAATTAAGATTGTATTCTATACAGATTTTTATGATTTCAATAGCCTGTTTTCAGTGCAATAGTTTAAGCTATTGAAACAAGTTTTACAATCAATAATAAATAAGCACATAGGGGGTCTCCGTAGCCACATTGGTTGCGCGTTCACTTACTAAGCGATCGACCGTGAGTTCAAAACTCAGGGCCCTCATTGACCATCTTTGTGTTGTTATAGAATAACAACGTCCACCCAACAGTCATCAGCGATGGAGATCGATCCACGGTCGAAATAAGATCGATTCATCCATACAAACTACTCTGCTCTGCAAGACACATCGGGCTGCTGTTGTATATAAATAACTCAACAATGATCAATCAACTGTCTCCGCTGTCCGGCCTAACTGGATAATGGAAGAACAGAAGGAAAACTCTTACGCCTAAATGGCTACTGTGTAAATGTGTACCATATGCAATGGTATAGAAGGGAATACTCTAACGCCGAAAAATGGCAACTGTCTAATGTGCTAATTATAAATATGATAAACATATGACATGTACACGATTAAAATTCGGCTCTGTTACAGCTAAAATACTAATGAGCCTAACATAAACAAAAGGATTAAAAAAAAATAAGCACATAACTCTTAGACATTTTATCTTTTGAATAAAATTATTGCAATACCACTTCGTTTAGTTGTAAAACAATGATTAACGCTCTAACGAGGAATCGTTTTCTCCTCGAAAATATCCAACACGAAAATAATATTCCCCCCCCCCACCTCTAAGCACATTAGAATCATCGATAGAATGTGGCGTAAATCAACAAATTATAATTAACCTCTTGTTATCATCAAATAATATGGTTTCTTTATTATGGTGGAATATTCTCTACACCATATCAAACATTTCAGTTTTTCCACTATCAACTCCATAGTCAGTATCACCGTTTAGAAACAATCTGTATTCGCGAAGACGACGGAACGGTGTCGACATCTGGATAAGACATTAGTTTGTATGAGACAAACTATTCTCCAACAGATAAATTGGCCCGAAAGCAGTTTTAAATTGTTAAAATTTGTATGATTTTTTTTTTCTTGGTGTTATTTAATTACTTGAAACACGATGTTCTAACCTTAATTTAATTTATCTTCTATAAATTTTCAGATATTCTCACCAAAACTTACCGTTATAATATAAAATTATCATTAGACACAATTTTTGTCTGACATGTTTTCACCACTAGCAGTCAAAACTGATTTTCATACACATAGAGTACTAATTTGATTTGGGAAAAATAATTTTCATTCATAATTTTAATTTTCAAAGTGTGTTCATTCTTTCGATAAACCTATATTGTAATGCTCACTCCCCCAATTCGTACTACGAAGCTCAATGCCGTCAACGCGTATCTAATTGTCATCCACACTTCGATTTTCGCTAAAGTTTCCGTTCATTCCGGCTGCCGAAAAGAAATGAAATTGGGACAGAAGAACACATAGTGTTTAAGCGAGCAAGCGAGACCATTTTCCCGACTCTTTCCAATCACAACAAAATGGATTTCCAGATTTATTGAAATCACATAAACCTGTTTTCAAAGCTATTTCAAAGCTTTTATTTTTTCAAAGCTATTGAAACATTTTTTCGAGTCAATAAGTAGCAATCATATACCTCTTGGACATACTCTCTTTCGTATGAAATGATTATGATACCATTTCGTTGATCTGGAGCAGAACTTTAACGCTTAAAAATGAATGGATCCCTCCTCGGAATTACACAGCAAAAATAATACCCCCTTCCCAACAATTAAAAACTACGATCGATTGCGGCATTCGGAAACAAATAATTTTATAACGCTGCTTTATGGTTTCTTCGATATGATGAAATATCCGCTACACCATATCAAACGTTTCGTATTCTTCGCTATCGAATCCATAGTCAATGACACCCTACACTTTGATCTTAGCCTTTAGGCCGAGAAGCGATATCAATGACACCCATCTGTATCGAATTTTCATCGATACCTCGATTTTCGCTTAAAGCTCCGTTCGCTCCGGCTTCAGAAAAGAAAGCCTGCCTGTACCCTTAACGAAAAACTCGGTGTCAGTCACCGATAACTGACGTGGCAGTCAACGTGTTAAACTGCTTCAGCTTGACCAAGGTGCCCTGGCATACTACGATGACAGACGGAATAAGCTTTTGTTTAACAGCCATGACAAAATCAAGATCTGTATATGAAAAACTAGTCCAAGATGGTAAAACTATTTTTGATGAACTTTGTGAAACATCAAATTTTTATGAGTTTTCAAAAATTCGAATTTTTGTATTCTAACAATCATTTTTAGCCACAAATAATGAATTCTGATGTGATTTTAAACAAAAAAGCTCATTATCAATCTCCTTCTAAATGCAGCCGTTCACGAGATATTTAAAACAATATTTATAATTTATTGTCTTTATTATAGTAAACTAGCTGACCCGCCCAAAATTTGTTTTTTGTTATCAAAACCTTCAAACATTCACGTTTTCTTACTATGATCAAGTTCATAGGTCCAATCGCAGAACTGTAATTCATCTTCGTTGAATTTACCTTTTACAATCAAATTCCTAGTATTTCTACCAAAACTCATCATTATAATATCAGATTATTTTCAGACACAATTCTCGTTCAAGATTTCTCAACTACTTGCAAATAACATGTTTCTCCGTTACATGAAATAAATATTTTATAGAGAAAATATGATAGAATAAAGACAGCCCTAAATCGGACAATTCCTTCCTCGAGTTCTGCTCTTATCAACACATTCGGCGATACTTTTTTATTGGTATACATAGAAGAAGATATAGGAGTGCGTTTAATCGGATTAAATTCCATTTCTAGTTTCGAACAAAGATCAATTTCGCTAGCGCAAACATCAAATGGACTAACAGCACTTGCCACTATGTAATTGAAGAACATATGGGAATTGAAATTTCCGAATTTTTCCTTTTTCCTTCAGAGTATTCCGAAAATTTGCAATTGTCATGTTTGGTTGGAATATTTTTGGTTGAAATATGTGTAATATTTTTATGGGACTCCCTCTCCATTCCTGAGGAGGGAGGGGTGTCATACCATAATAGCAACATTTCTCATACCCAAAAACCCTCACATCCCAAATTATGCATGATTAGTTCTCGAGTTATGCAGAAGTTTGTGTCTGTGTGCCCCCTGTAATATGTGTTTCATTTGTATGGCAGAACCACTTAGAGGGGGGTGAAGTGTTTAACCACCATAGAAACATTTATTGTACCCTAAAACCTCTATATGCCTAATTTGTTTCCATTTGCTTGATTAGCTCTCGAGTTATGCAGAAATTTGTGTTTAATTTCTATGGCAGCCCCACCTAAGAGAGAGGGGAGGAGTTACTAACCACCATAGAATCATTTATTGCACCCTAAAACCTCCACATGCCTAGTTTGGTTTCATTTGCTTGATTAATTCTAGAGTAATGCAGATTATACATTATACATTATACATTATACATTATACATTATACATTATACATTATACATTATACATTATACATTATACATTATACATTATACATTATACATTATACATTATACATTATACATTATACATTATACATTATACATTATACATTATACATTATACATTATACATTATACATTATACATTATACATTATACATTATACATTATACATTATACATTATACATTATACATTATACATTATACATTATACATTATACATTATACATTATACATTATACATTCAAAAATTGACAATGTTGCATGGAAAAACAATACAGTGCTCTGACCATGAAGAAATCTATCGAACTTGAAAATATCTTGGTCCGTTTGGAAATGAACGTTAAAACTCCCACGAATCACAAATTACACAATCCGCTAGCCTAAAGAAGCCTTCAGTTGACCGTTAAGTTTAACACGTGTGAATTATATTAACACAATTTACATTTAAAACCGCACAGTGAAAGGGTCAATAACTCATATTACATAGCTACTGTTCAAGTACAGTATTGCCACACTTGTCTGACGGTTGGGCGAGTCGGTGTTCGTAATTCCTGCAATAAATCTCATTAGCTGACGGACCCACTTCGGGTGCATTATCGGAACACGTGAGAACCAAAGCCGACCAAAGTTTCAGAATGATGATATGCAAGAAGAAAGCCGATTAGCTTGCCCAATTTTCAATTTTCACTGTTTCAAACGCACCAGAAAAGCAGATAAGTGCCTCTCAAGGTTTTCTGTGGAAGCCCGTATCCGGAGAGTTTGTTGAACCTATTTACTTTTGTTATTGATCTGAACTTATTTCCCAATGCGGCTAGTAGGTCCATGGTTTTAGGTAGATCTTTTACGATGTGTGGATAATATTTGAGGCGAATTAAAGGTCATCCACCCAATTGGAAAGGATATGGTCAAGAGAGTGCACTTTTAAACTCCATTCAAATAGGCGGCAAATGATTAAGTTGTAGCAACTAGTTGATGCAGTATACCGCTTGTTTGTAACATGCCGCTCTACTAAGCAGAACATGCATACGGGATACTCTTCCCCCCAAACCGTTCTTTCGGCGAGTTCTTACACGACACGGTGGTGGAAGAATTAATCGGGAGAATAGGCGCACCTATTCATTAATTAAAGCAATGTGCGGCAATTAGATCGACCATTACCGCTCATTGCTGAATGTGATGCCAACAGAATGCTTAATATTCACGCGAGAAGGCTCAATATAATGGGGGACGCACTGGCCACCGTTAAATAACATGAAAGTTGAATCTTCGAATGCAGTAAACGGACCTAAACAAGCCGCCCTGCTCATAAAATCCCTATCACATCCTAGAGAATTCAGCAAAAAACGCCGCACCACTTATTAATACGATTTATGAAACGAAATGGGGCTGGCCAATGATGTTCATATGAGAACCTCTCGAGTGGACAGGAAAATCCAGCTGTAACTGTTTCGTAACATTAAGAACTTGTTAAACCTGAGCTGCAATCAGATTTATTTTTTTCATATCTCCAGCCTGGAACTCAACACTTCTTTGGCGGAAAAGGGAGTGCACGGGATATGTTTCGCGCAGTCGGAAAGAAAATGCTCAAGTGCATTGAAGAGGTAAATTAATTTTGCTCCTCGATGGAGCAAAACATACCTGCTTATGATAAGATTAGATGCGCTGCTCATAAAGCAAACTTCAAAACATGAAACAATTAAATTACCAGTTTTGCCCCAGAGCGATGTGCTGCACTCGTCGCTTGCTGAACCTGCAATAACTGTTTATTTCCGTATAAAATATGATCAACAGGTTGGTAATCAGAAGAACAAGTTGTTGGGAGTGTTAAATATAGCTCTATTAGCGCAGTGAAAACTGAGTAATGGACTTTGGCTTTCCTCTGGCTCTTTGCATTTTGAAGTAAGATCATGTTTTAAAAATCACGGAGTTTCTAAATGATATTTTTGTGAACAATTTACCGGGCATTCGCAATGCAAGAAGATTTGAAGAAATGAATTTTATGTCTTTTATACATTGGGCGATCATAAAATGCCTTTCCATCTTTAATACGAATAAAACTTTACATACGCTTTCGGTATAAAAACTATATTTCAAATGGCGAAGATATTATTCTGATTAAATAATGATTAGTTATTTGGGGCGGTATCATGAGCATCTCCGTCTGTCATCGAGAGCCGAATAAACAAACATAAACATAAGTGAGAGGACTAGAAACAAAACGCCATTGAGGAAATAAGGAGTAAAAAGAAGCGGATTTAGCATTCGAGAAATTCAAACACTGTTTAGTGAATTTAAAAGTTATTTTTCGTTATATATATTCTATATATTATAGAATATTGTTACGCATTGTTAGAAGTTTTTAATGAATCTGTTTAAATTCCTGAATTTATATTTTTTTAGATTTACATGAATTTATTTATTTATTTATTTATTCATTGTCGTAAATCTATTGTAGACCGATACATTCTCAACACTACTTAAAACTACTTACTTAAAACTAAAGAAAGCTGGCTGGATAATTTCAAAAGAGGATTTTAACAAGTTACATAATCAAAAAAATCTTTTTTATTTATTTATTTATTTGTTTCGTCAAACCAGCGTAGACAAAATATGCCCAAATGCTACACAAATATTACAGTGAAATTTAACTATATCTTATTCTATTCAGATAGTCTTTACCTTGTTCCTGCGTTTTGTATGGATAAAATAACAAATGTATACCGTTCTGAATCATATTTCGGACACTTTGTTCTGATATCTTTAAATGCTTAATGCACTGATGATATAACTATCAAATTAATATCACAATTGCTTCTTTAGAGTAATCCCTTGGTTCCACTATCACTTCACATGAGAACTACATTTGAATTATAACTACAACACTACTCATTATCGTTTGTGTTTGACGTTTCCTTAGCGTGAGCACGTAAAATTTACCCGTTTAAATTCCTCCCGTGTGTCAGCAGTTCTCATAATCGTTAACAGTTCACTGCAATTCCTTGGTAAGTGTTTCGCACTTGACTATAAAATACAATCAAGTGTAATGTAATTTCTGTCCAAAAAATTATAAATGAAGTGTCCGAAATTTGAATTCAATCTGTCCGAAATTAGATTTAGTATCCGAAGTTTGATTCTTATTGGCTGCATTTGAAAAGCATTTTATTCGATGATTTTTTGATGCTTTCAATGAAATAAGTACCAAAGTAGAAAGCTTAAAAGCATATTGAACTAATTTATTAAAAATATCAACCAAATAATACCTGTGCATAAAGTTTAGATCTGTTTTCTGCATCATATGCCTTAAGCTTCCGAAATATGATTCAGAACGGTATACGGAACATGAATGAATAGTTTCTGCAACATGATGCTAAATGTGATACCGCGAGTTTCGATTAAACTAATACACCCATATCTCGCTATACGGCCGCTCGATATACGGCATTTCGCCGAACAAAGTTGGAACCGATCCGATAGAATTTGTATGCATTTGTATGAGAACAATTGATTCGTTATACGGCTTTTTTCTTAGCGACTTATGGATTTTAGGGTTGGATAATATTTGATCTTTTGCAATTGTTCGATAGTTAATTTAATAAATTGTATAATTTTGTTCAAATCGCTAAAATCGATTGTTGCAAAAATCTCGAGAATCCATTAGAAAGCGGCTGAACAATAAGCGCTTGATTTTTTTGTTTTTCAATATATACTCCCAGTCAGGGCTCTGCATAGTCATAGTCAACTGGGGATAGTCAGCTGACTATCTGACTGACTATATACGTATCCAGTTAGTAATGACATTTAGCTTCTTCACGCAGTTTCACCGCCAAAACGACTAAACAGTCAGTCGGGCGTGTAGTCGCTATCTCGCTCTACCGACTCGACTATATCATTTCACTCTTCTCTGTCAAATTGTCCTCATTACATTTTGAAGTGACTTCCCCCAAAACGAATTCGTTTGTCTCTTTTTCTCTCCCATGTATGTGTGCATGCATCGATGTTTGAGTTCACCGTGGTTTGACATACGCTACAGGTGAGCTAGATTATTTTGTATCGTACGAAATATTACTCACAATTACTCACACGTATAAAATAGCGTGTAGTGTGTATGCGCTATTTTGCACGCTATTTACTAATACTAACGCGAGGACCTTTATAGCGTACTTGATAAATGTCTAAGTTCGTTGGTTTGAGTTCACGATGAGTAGACTATAAACCGTCCATTGATCGGGTAACTTCTTTTTTGCATCAGAAATGATGTTTTCGTTACTCTTTATATGGACGTATAAATAAGATTGCGTCCGCGGGTATAAAATTAGTGTCAGGAGGAAATGGAAGTGTGGATTGAAGTCAGCTGAATGAAGAGGCAGATTTGTATTCATTAGTCGAGTCAGTTAAAACTAGTCTGGACTAGTTCACCAGTCATCCTCGCTAGTCAACGATAGTTAATTCAGTTCTAGTCGAAGCCGGCGACTGCCGAATCAGTTCTAGTCAAAGCGAAGCTACTGAGAGCAGGGTTGCCATAATAAAATCTGGTCTCAAAAAATCTTTTTATCTGTGTTTTTTCTCAGAAAATCTGTATCGAAATCTGTATTAACTCTTTACGGTGGTTTGTCTGCTTTCAGCCACCACAGCAAAGAGGTATACTAATATTATAATTCATGCAACAATTCATCAGTTCAAACTTTTTCTAAACGAAGTTTAATGTCTTGTGAACTTATTCACAAAACAAAACGGTGCTACTAGGAATAATGGATAACGGTACTCAGTATAAACAAAAATTGCCATTCGTGCGTAAGGAAAGGACTATTCGAAAACTCCATGTATTGCGGTACTGTGTAGATGTAAAGAGCATTGTTCTGTATGTTCAAACAGAAAGATAAATGGCGAAAGACGCAAAATTGATTATTATTTTTGTGTTACACACGAAAGATATTACACGGGAAAGAATTAAAGCAAATATTTTTAAAACATAAACATAAAAATATTGCTCAGTAAATACTTATCAGAAGTTTCCAAAACATAAAGGAATCTTGTTCATACTTCATAATCTCAGCTGTGAAGCTTATTCGTGTAAAAATAATTGCGACCAGTACGACAAACATGTCGAAATTTAATACGACCGCAAAGGATTAAATTTATAAGTTCATATAAGTTATAAGTTCAATTGATTGGCATAGTTATTATGAATTTGACGACGTTGATAGTATCCACGTAAAAATTCGTATTCACTATGCTTTAATAGAAAAAATGTTATTTATTTATTGAAAGGCTAGCCGATGACGCATATTTTGGCATTTTTCGCCTTAGATTGAACATGAGAAAGCAGTACTGAACGCTTCATATGAATGATATAATGGCTCTCATTCAGACTGATTCGAATGATATGTCATTTTCATTTTCTTCACACTGTTTCGCAAAATTATTGATTTTTGGGCGAGGGGTGAGGGAGGGAGATGAAAGAAATGAGCGCTATTGTGGCAGCCATTCGTGGCTAGCTTCCACCTTTACCTTAAACTGGAGTGAATGTGTAACATCGTTACACACTAGTTGAGGTAATGTGCAAATTCGTTTATGCCGATAAATTCGCAAGAAATTTTTGATCCGACAAGGTATTTGGAGTAAATAAGACTATAGATTCGAAAATGTATAATGACAATCAAATGGACCAGCAAAGTTTTGGGTTGATTTGGCAAGCTGCCACTACAGCGAGGAAACACAACGGTAGTTTCGAGACAACGCATAGTGGTCCCTGAGAAAATTTAGTCGGTCAAAACTATTAATTTGTAACTGAAAACCCAATTTTTGGTAGACTGGGGTTTTCGGATACGCTGAGTTCATTTTTCAACTCTGTTTCACCAAAAAACCAAAAGGGGGGGATGTGGTCAAAGGGGCAAAGGTCAAAATTTTCGTTTTTGGTATCAAAATGTATGTTTTCGGAAACGCAGAGTTCATTGTTCAATTCTGTTTCACCAAAAAACCAAAAAAAAAATGGGTGGGTTATATCTATGATATAACCGCAAGGTTGACGTGGGACTACCTTAGCTTAGCAATCATTTGTTTGTATTGATTTAATTTTTGATTGAACAATTTTCTTTTCTTTTTTTTCTGAAACAATTTCCGAATTCAATTGAATTCAATATTTTTGCTTTGTGAGTAAAAAGTTGTATAATGCCATGTGAGGTCAATTCATGCATTTGGATAGATTATGTTCTTCGTTACAAGTAAATTTAATGACAGTCCATTTACTTTTGGTATGATGACATCTTTGTTTTGAAGTCTTTGTTAGACAAACACATTTCAGTCGGAACAAAAACGCCCCCGATTTGCATGTATTTGCAATTCCGAGTTCCCCAGACACCTTCGTTTAGAGGTCTGTAATAGGTAAACACATTTCAACCGGAATAAAAATGCCCTGGAATTGCATGTATTTGCAATGTCAATTTCCCCACGCTCCTTGGATTTGAAGTCTGTGTTAGAGAAACACATTTCAGACGGAAGAAAAATATACCCGACCTGCATGAATTTGCAATGCCAATTTACCCAGACACCTTGGTTCTGAAGTTTGTGTTGGGGAAACACATTTCAGTCTGAACAAAAATGCCCCCGACTTGCATTTATTTGCAATACCAATTTTCCCACGCTCCATGGATTCGAAGTCTGTATTAGGGAAACACATTTCTGTCGGAATAAAAATGCAGCCGGCTTGCATGTATTTGCAATGCCAATTTCCGCACGCTCCATGGATTTGAAATCTGTGTTAGGGAAACGAATTCCAGTCGGAACAAAAATACTCCCGACTTTCATGTATTTGCAAAGTGGATTCCCCCAGGCACATTGATTTTGAAGTCCGTGTTAGGGAAAGACAACTTGGTTGGAACGAAAATACCCCTACTTGCATGTCTATTTGCTAAGCGGATTCCCACAGGTACATTGATTTTGAAGTCTGTGTTCGGGAAACCATAAATCAGGCCAATCAGAACGAGGCAATTAGGGCGTTTAGATAACGCTTGACATTTCACAGTTATTTAATTGTTTATCTAATGAAAAATAACATTTTATTGATTGCGATAGAAGCGTAGAAATATTCCGTATCAATTGATGCAAACATCTTTCCGATCCAGTAAGAAATATTCGAGTTATAAGCATTTGGAATCTTTCATTTTTTCCTGCATGTTCTGTGTTTAGGTTTCCATTTTACCCCCCATATACTCCGGTTAGACGTAGTCCCACGTCAAAACAGGAAAAATCGATTTTTCGACCATCGGGTTAAATTTGAAAAATCATAACCCAACGAAAAACAACGCCTTTCTGGTTTCGACACATATTAAATATGTGAGAAATCCTCAGCTTTTCAGAAAAAAACATGAAAAAATATAGCGCTCTTGATCCCGCGACTATGAAAACAATAAAAAACGAATACAATCAATAATAACGAGAAGAGATTTAAAATTTTCTACAGGTATTTTTTCAAAAAAGACCATTGGGCTTTATTTTGATATGTCGATCATCTGAATCGGTTTAGTAAACACGGAATGGGGTGAAACACGTGATCCTAGATGCCTTGGACTGTAGGATTTTTTGTTTTTATGCAACTTCATTTTTTGGGTTTTGACCGTCTAAATTTTCTCAGGGACCACTGTACAACGGGGTGTATTTTTTCGGTATTCCGATAATTCTAGATCAACATGCCAAAAGGGCCTATCTTCTATGATCGATTTTCTTCATCTACATTCTCTTTCATTAATAACTCAGCATTAACAGCATTTCCTGATGTGTTCAACGACAACTAGTGTGAAAAAGAACCTCGTCTATCAAACTACATGGCAAAACTGGAGCAAAATCTGTCTGAAAGGCCGTGATTATCGAAAGAGAAAATCGATGAAGAGCATCGATCAAAAAAGATAGACCCTTTTGACATGTTGATCTAGAATTGAAAAATATTGAGCAGTTGTCTCCTGGCAGTATTCTAGTCTAGAAATTTGAAAAAAACAAAAAATTTTCCTGCATATTTCTGTAGTTTAGATTTAGTTAGTTTAGATAGTACCCTGGAAAGGACTTCCTATTATTTTCCGAGTTAAAGCCATTTTAGTGAGGCGGTATCTAACCTTTTACGGCCATAAGCAAGGATGGTTCCAATCGTATCAACGAGCGCTCGTTACATTCTCTTATTTAATTCATTCAACGCACACAATAATATGTTTTAAATCACTCATGAAATAGAAAACTGACGTGTCAACGAAAACACTGAATGAACACAGCGTGAGAGTCATCGTTTGGTATCTGTGCGCATGTTCATCGATGCTCGCTTGTATCATTTTATGATTCGTTCGTTAGTTTCTGCTGTCGCTCTACTTTCGTTTCCTGATCCGATTGGGTGCTTAGCCTCGGAGTTTTGGATCAAATCGCATTGTGATAGAGTGTTGTCGCTCTCAGAAAAGAATTGAATCGCAAGGCAAAAATGCGATGCGATGAAAATATAACTTTTCGATGTGCTAATGCTCGCAGGTGCGCACCTAACAGTTGTCGTCTAATAACTTTTAAAAGGAAAGCCAATAGGGTTCAGTTTGCTTACCAAATAGTACCTATATATAACCTTCGAAACGCAATTTATAAATACTTCGAGTTTTGCTTGTCCAATATTTATTATAATACAAATTGTCAAATGCGGACTTTTCGGCACAAATTCGCAGCCTATGGGGCAAACGATCGTACTTATTGAAATAAACTTGTATCAAAAAGAAATGATTTATCATTAGTAGCGTGTGTAGGCACCATCTAAGAGGGGATGGGTAGTAGATTACTTGCTGGCTAGACTGATTTGTTGTAAATTTCGAAAAGGCATACGATGCATCCTCATGAAGCTAGATCTCGTCCCTCTAGTTTTGTAACCTGGTTGTATCCACGCTGGACTTTGATGGCTTTCGCAAAAACACCAAATCCTCGAAGAAATCGTTTTGTCCAATGGTCTGCAATGGATGATCAGTTTCTCAGACTACTCACTCTCGACTAGAGATGAAACGGAATGTTGATTTTATTTTCACTCCGGATGATCAAATTTTCCGGATAATCGAATCATAAAAAAATTAAAAGGAAATCTCCCGGTAAACGTAAAATAACTATGATTTGCACTGACTTATTTGTATAATGCAGTATCTTAGCCACAAATTGACTAGCGCCCCATAAGGGAGCAGTAATGTTTTGAAATTCGAAAAAAAAAATCATTGCCTTGTTACAGCTCATGAACCGAAATATTATTCAAATGATCAAGTCCAAATACAAGCAAAAGCTTGGTATCCAGGAGCCAAGGAGAGTTCGATGAGATGGTTAACCGAATCAACATTAGGGATGCTATGTTTCGGGTGGCCGAGGCTTGGGACGAGGTACCGACTGATTGCATTGTGAAGTCAAGGAAAATGTTGATATCCCGTTGTTGACTGTAAAAGAACGCATGAACGCATTAACGGTGATTTTGTGGTTTTCGGAAGACTCAAACTTTGGCGTCTTTACGACAATAGTAACTAAAGTCTGAATGAGCTAAAATGTTGTATAGTGTATTTGTTCGAGGTAATCAATACTTTTCAGGAAGTCCCATTCGTAAATTTGAGATAACCATTCTCACTGGAACTCTAATGCACATCGTTACTCATGAATTTATTTTTAAACCGAAATAAATAATAATTTGCAAGAAAAAAAATTAAATTAAATTAAATCTATTCTGCGATAATATCGTAACATATGAAGATGCTAAATAGACATCTTTTGAGAATCCAATAAATCAAAGGACTATCCAAGCGGATTCAAAGATTTATCACTTATTTTGTATTCTTTGCAACAATCTCAACACTCTTACCCCAACTTTTACTTTTCTTTACTACATCCATGATTATTCGAAAGATCATATTATATATGATGCACTGTGGATAAACAAATTAAAACATACTAAACAGACCCTTCTCATCCTAACTACATCCATGTTTCTTTAAATTATCATATTAGGTATGTTTAAATATTAAATCGATGTATTCATTTAAATTTGGAATTTCCAACGTATATAAATCTACTGCAGATAATCGAAACTAGTTGTATTGACCAACCCCTTTTACAGTCCTCTCCTCTATCTAGCTTCGTACAAATTTGTTCAAATAATCATATTTATAAAGTATATTAACAAATTATTCAAAATTTTCGATAAAAAAAATCAAAACCAAAATACTCCGGATGATAGAGTCTAAAATTCCGGATAATTGAGTCCGACCTGTGCTTACTCTTTCTTAACTAATATTAAAATTATTTCAATATATCCCCAAAAAATCATAATTGTAACCTTTTCTGTTATTAAGTTCTTAACAGAAGAAAATCTGTTCAATATTCCTTGCAGAAAACGTGATACTCTATTAATATGTGTTCTTCATCTTCACTCAGTTTTTAAAGTCAATTAATTCATCCTCTTTAAAACAAAATTATTGATTGTCGGCCTGGGAGACCATTTGCGCGAGTATATTAGGGTTAAAAACAGGTTAAAAACGTTTTGTTGGGAAAAGTAATGAATACAATCTGGAACGTAACGTCATTTGATTGTGTGAAAAGTTCTTTCGGATTTACATTAGAACTTCATTTCTTTTCTGAAGAAACATTCCGCAAAAACTGAAATATGTATATTCGGAAGATTACTGTATCGTATTTATTTTCCATCGATTGGTGAAACGCTATAATCCATGCGAAAACTGATAAATATTGACCATCCGGATAACAGAAAAATTCTTGCTATCAATTTCATATCACATCTGTGTGTATATTCGCATGCACCAGACTTTTTTATTCGATGTTTTCTTCTTTACGTTAGCCATGTGGTCCTGATCTTTTGTCGTTAAAAGTTACCTACTGGCGGTTTTCCAATTTCCTTTAATGCTGCAAACAAACAAAAACAGACAACTGTACCACAAAAACAAACTACTGTACCACTAGCATTTACAAAACATAACATCTTTTATCGCATATACAATTAGCCCACATTAATCTAAAATATGTATTACACCTGATAAATTTTAAGAATGAGTAGGGGATATTCAAAAACAACTGATCGAATAAAAATCACAGCTTTGTTCCCTGCTTATAAATTTTTGTACGGTATGCATCACAATATACAGACATTTGCTGCATTGACCCCTAAAACGCTTGCTGTCGGTATGATAATTGTTCAAATGAGTGCAATCACGGGAAAATTATCGCTTGGCGGTCCTTCTCTGTCTCATCCACACACAAATCCGATCGATGGAGAGTGAATCATTGGTCGACAGAGCTGCTGTTCTTTCTACTTACGAGACAGAATGAACTTGTCTACCACATGTTTGGATTCGCTCACTCACTGAGTGGTATCGTATGATGCGAGACCAACACGTTGATTGAAGAAGCTGTTTTCAATTGCTGAAAAAAATTGGTTGCTATCGTCGATTCTCTCGTCAATCACCAACATTGGCCATAAGAATGAACTTCAAACACGTTTTTCTCGAAACTAGTTTTTTTGGCGTACACGATACACAATATCTCAAGCTCTACTGAACCGATTCATATCGAATTTATATGAATACAATCTGCATGCATCTCTCTATCGCATGAATCTTTAAAAAATCATATTGTTTGACGTAGGATTACGTCTTTCGGGAACATATTGGGGTACAAATTGAAAATCGAAAATCGAGCACATCGTGAAAATTGTCCAATTTCAAACACTTATTGCTCAGTCACTTCATAATGGATTGATGAAATTTTTACGTCAATCGATTTCGGTACTCCATAACAATTTTTTATATTAAAGAAAAGAATATATGTCATGAAACTAACTATCGAAAAGTTGAAAAATCTCAACCCCTATCCTAACGGAAATACCCACTTTTGATTGGTCGAAATTGACGACACATGCGGAGGGTCCCTAACAGAGACATCAAAACCAAGCTGCCTGGGGGAAATGGACATTTCAAAGACATGAAAGTAGGGGGAACTTTTGCTCCTACCGAAATGTGTTCCCTAACAGAGACATCAAAACCAAGCTGCCGGGGGGAAATTGGCATTGCAAATAGCCTAACGGATTCCTACGTCAACTATGCAGTCGTGTCTCGGACACAACCTTCCTGTGAATTTTATTATTTTTTAAAAATCGGGAAACCTTTTAAACCGCATTTCGTTTTTCAAATGGACGCCATTTTGTCAAAAAAGAAGATTTGGACTTGTCCGAGGTTCATGCGATAGCGGCATCCTTACTGATTCAGAATATGTTCGATTTTTTGTTTCAGATAACCAGAAGGGTTGAAATTGTGTACGCCATGGCACAACTTTTTTTTGAATCTCCTTACTTCAACAACTCTCATGAATATTTGTTCTCCGTTCATTTTTTTTTATTTTTCAAATATAGATGAACAAATAATGATATAATGGATGGTAAAAATATTCTTTGTTTTTGTGTGGATGGTGAATGTAATCCTCTCTTTTACATCTAACATATTTCGCATGAAATGCGCTGCCTACCCTTTCATACATACCGTGTCTATGCGACACAGCCTTGTCACCCATATTTCGCCTGTTTTGAGGTTCGTGCTAGCCCTGCATCATTCAACCCAATCAAGCAGCACGAGTTCTCGGCCTCTTTCGGATTCGGATTGCGGTATAGGTAAGTCGTGTTCTCTGCGACTCTCTGAAACATTTCCAAAATGGCTGGTGTCTTGGTGGCCGGAACCCCACAGTTTTATTTTTACGGAGCTCGAAAAAACGTCCGAAAATCGTGTCTCTACACTAGAACACCCCTCAAACAAGAGAGGAAAGGCGACTCGAGGATGCGACATAGATAGAAAAATGGTGGATCAAAATGGACACTTAGGTTACCCAACAGTGTGTCCAAAATATGACGAGTGGTTGTTTTGCCTTTAAAATACAATGAACTACCTTAGGTTTAAATATTAATCATTCTTATTCCAACTACGTTAGGTTCCGAGATAGATCCGTTTGTTTCGCGTTCAGGTATTAAATTACTCAAGCTTTACATACCACAGTGAAATCGAGTATTCAATTCTTCTTGATCTCAAGATTAAGCCAGAAAACCAACGTTGAGAACAATTTGAGATTAGTAAGCGTCCAACAGTCGCATTGAAATTGTTCTCTAGTGAAAGATACGCTAAACCGGCTTTCAACAAATGCTGAATTAGATTTCTAGCATTGATTTGCAACAAATTTTACTGTTAGACTCCAGACTTATCACAAATAATGGAGAAAAAAATAACCAACAGTCTAGAACAGCCTTTCACCGTTCTCTTCATTCTTCAATGATTCGATACACTGTTTTGCATAGAACTGTTGATTACTCACCGGTATATTTAACGGACAGTTCTATAGAGAGTACGTCAGACTTCGTTCACTACAATCAATGTGCCTTATGATTTATTTACGTTAGCGAAAGTAATTGATTTAATGATGGCACATCTGGGCATACATCCAATTCTTGTTCCACACCAGCGAACCTCCAGTGTGTATTGCGAATCAATCTTAGCCAAATTAAAACCGTAAGAAACATTAGATCATTCCATCTAATTTATGCAAAAAAAGCAACCACCACTCAACGACCCTTCGTTTGTTTCCTCATATCGAAATGAATATTTCACGCTCGCTAAGTCCCGATTATTCAAAATGAAATTTCCAAAAAGGTAATGGGGAAGAAAAATCAAAATAAATTACGCCCAAACCCGAAAACGAGATCCCCCATCAATCATTCCTGCTGATTCGTTTGGTTACAAATTGGTAGACGCGAGGAGACGCTCAAAGCGTAAGAAAGCATGGACTCCGGGATCATCACCGTCGTCGTCGTCGTCGATGATTCCTCCCGGGTGAAAGCGTTACCATCCAAATAATCATTCCCATTTGCTGCCGCCGTGTCTAATATCCAACATTCTAATATTCCCTAACAGGCGAAACGAATACACCCCGAGTTATTGCTGACTTTCGAAAGCGCACGAAATTAAGCGCCGAAAATTGGCTAATAACACAGCTCATGGTAGGAACCAAACAACAATAGAACTGCTATTAAGATAGGTTAATGGAAATATACTTTTCTCCGTTGTTGATCCCAGCAACTAACTGACCGGGGAAACAGGCGGCATGTCGTCTCTTCCCGTGGGGCCGGTGATTCGATCCGATGTGTAGATGGAACCGCTCGAACTCATTTGGACTTTTAATTTCAAACGCCACACGCTGACCAAACTTTCCATTTCTTCCTGACACCGCGCGGAAATCGGTTAATGAGTTAACCACCTAAGACAGTTCTCTTTCTAATCTTTCTCAGCCTAAGGTGATTGATTGAGGACTTCATCGGGCCCCACCGAATCCGAAACGGCATAGTTGAAAAATCGACCAACGGAAGAGTGTAATAATATAATCAATCCAATCCTAAGCCCAATTTGAATCTCCCGATTCGATCGGGGCCAGAGCCAGAAAAGCGAAATTCGCCAACTCATTCGCGAAATAAGTTCTGCCATCGACAGATGGCCCGATTGGTCACCAATTTCGCCTGACGTGTGCGTGTGTTTGGGTGTTCCAATGTGTGGGTTGATTAGTCTCTTTTATTGGGGACACGTTCGTGACCGCGTGACACCAGGTTCTTCAATTTTATCTTTTTGAATTTCTGGCCCCGTTATAATTCCCAATTGAGCGAACCGAACTCGGGATGAAAGGGCACAACATATTACGGAAGGAAAGTGACGGAACATTTTTGATATGCCGTCACAGGTCAATCAGTGGCTGACCACCCGTGAGGGCGCAAAAATACCGTGGAGTCTTTTCATCACCACGGCAGAGAGTGGGTCAGTTGGGAATTAAGTCATTGCCGGAAATCAGCCGTGTAAATCTAATCAAGTACCTGCGCAAAGCGTGTGGGAACTCTACGCTTGTCAATGGGTTGTACCCATATGTAATGTATGTCAATGAATACTAATGTTATTCGACGGATCATTTGCTGGACAGCCGGCAGTCGATTCAATGGGTCAAGCAGAATGAAAATATGATTACGACGACTTTTGAGTCGGTTGTCGGAAAAAGAAAGGATGTGCTTTGTATGTCATGAGCTGGAGATTTCCGCAAATGTTCATTTCCCCACAAATTAACAGCACAATATTTATTGTTCAAATTTCCTCCTCAAGTAAACAAGCTAATTTCCATACATCCATATCCGCCACACTTATTATTTAGCGCTTGTGATATATCTTCATATTTATTGGTATGAAAATAGAAGAACGGCACAGAACAACGAGTTGGTTAACCTTAATTTGAATACTGATTTACAGTGCTTTATATTGAACCAAATTTTCATATTTTATATGTTAATTCGATACCACAAAACGTTTCAAACTTTGAAAACGCTTTTCAGGGGTATCGAAAAAGATCTAAATATGTATTCGTAGGATAGAATGGAACTGAACTTATTTTTGAAAATGTGTGACAGGGCGTTGTAATGGAACTTCATATAGTTCCAGAGCCATCTGTTGACATATAATCATTCTAATCGCGTTTATGATTTCATTCAACTTTTCAATTCAACATCCTAAATTATGAAGTTTGTATGTTGTCGTTTACAAGTCGCTCAACGGATCTAACACGTTAACGACAAAAAATATTTTTAACGATGGCTTTTTAAAGCCATTGGTGTAATTTTGATTGTTGGCGCTAAAGAAATCCCAATGTTCTTCATCAGTGAGATGGCCTACAGAATCATTTCATCAATATTTTCAAAATTAATTGATACTTATAAACATTCACAATTGGAAATGCACATAAGAATTTGAAAATATACAATCTGTAGATGTAAACAATCATGAATACGTTTTGGAACTCAGATGTGATGGTTAGTATTCAGTAGAAGAAAAAGATTCTTATGATCAATGTTCGATTTTTCGACCACTTTATATCCCACTCATTTTGACGTGGGATTACGTCTAATTGAAATATATGGGGGATCAAATGTAAACCTAAACATAGAACATGCAGGAAAAAATGGAAGATTTTAAATGCTTATAACTCGAAAATTTCTTACTAGATCGGAAAGATTTTTGCATCAATTGATAGGAAATATTTCTACGCATCTATAAATAAGATGTTACTTTTCATGAAATAAACGTCAAGCGTTATCTAAACACCCTAACTGCCACGTTTTGATTGGCTCGATTTACGGTTTCACCAACACAGCCGTCAAAACCAAGGAGCCTTGGGAAATCGGCATTGGAAATACATGCAAGTTGGGAATGTTGTTGTTCACACCAAAATGTGTTTCCCTAAGAGCCCCCGCAGATTGCAGACTTTTGTCGGCCGATAGATTGGTCGGACGACTTAATCAGTATGGAGCGATATGCATATGCGCACACCCCACCGATTCTGTACCGGCCGATAAAAAAGTTTGATAGGCTTCCCGATTGCATTCAAACTATTCGGTCGGTCAACTATCGGCCGTTCGTTCAGTCAGTACTGGCTAGCATCGATCTACGCGCACACGACGATTTTTTATCGACTGATAGTTCAATTCGCTCTCAATTCGTTCTCAATTCGCTCTCAATTTTGGCATCCGACATACGTGTCGTGCGAAATCATTGAGAATGGGATGCATCCAATGCTCTCGGAATCTCTTTTTGATTTTCCTTCTCCGTTCTCTCCTCCATTGTCAAACACAAATTTAATACCGTCTTTCGAGAATATTCGGCCGACAGTCGGCTAGTGTGCGCACTCTTGACCAACCCGACTGTTTGGTTGGCTCGGTGTGAGCACTAGTAACCCAATCCGGCCAAACTATCGGCTGAAAAAAAGTCTGCAGTATGCGGGGGCTTTAAGACGAACTTCAATACCAAGGTGCCTGGGGAAATCCGCTCTGCAAATACATGCGAGCGGCGAGCACTTTTGTACTCACTTGTCGTTGTGCAGATCGGAATTTGTTTCCCTATTATCCCTAACTTCTGTTCACTGAATTTCTACGTGTATGATTATTAGACAAAATGCTGTCATCAAAATTACTTGTAACGAAGAATATATTCTATTACAATGCAGATTGGTCGAGGAGGTGCATTTAAGTGGAAATTAGAATCTAGATCTCGACAATTATTCTCTAAGCAAAAACTGTCATAGACAAAGTTGTTGCATACACAAAAGCTAGACCAATAAAGCAGTTTTTTCAATGGTGACCCTAACGCAACTTAGGAAAAAAGGGCTATATCGGTTATTCCAAGATATAGAAAAAATCTTTGTCCCACAAAGTTGTTTACAATAACTGGGCCTACAACATTGTAATACATACAACGTATAAAGATAAGAAAGTTAGATTTTTTATTTCATCGATAATTTTGATCACCCTATTTTTGACATCATAAAAATGAGCGCTCTATGATATGCAACAACTTTGTCCAAGACAGTTTTTGTCTAGAGAATAACTGTCAAGCTATAGATGCTCAGTTCCACTTAAATGCTCCTCCTGGACCATTGTGCAATGCATGAATCGTTGTTACATGGCATTTGTTCAAATTCTTTACTTACAAAGCAAATATGTTGAATTCAATTCATTTCGAAAATTGTTGCAAACAAATTAGTTCTAAGCCAACGGTAGTCCCACGTCAACCTTGCGGTTATATCATAGACAAAAGCCACCCATGAGGGTCCAAAATCAGAAAACAGGTCGCGTTTTTATTAAATAAAATTAACGTTAAGAACAATTTTTGCTTTTTATATACCAATCGAATCGGGAATGCAATGACCCATTCCAGCGTGACGTGACAACGGTTTGACTCACTAAAAACAGGTTTTTTCTCGTTTCCATGTATACATCACACGATTTCCAAATGGTAAACGATTTTAAAGTGAATTTGATTTCCTACTAGAATCTTCAGTTGGAGAATATTTTGCAGTTGAATTCGCTTGTTTGCCAGCCCAATACTTTTGTGACGTGACAACACCTGTCTTTTTGCGGATTCCGACTTTTGAAACTTAAAGTTGTATTTTCAGTTCCGTTTCAATACATACAAATAAACTTTGTTGAATTCATTATCGTTAGATTGCAAGTGGAATGTAATCCAGGACCCCAACGGTAGAGATCACTTGCCAATCAAAATTTCTATCACCATTGGGTCGAATTCTTCTGAATCTATAAAAATGGCATATGACGTCACAAGACACATTGACTGGAAAAAATATGCGGACGCAATTGCTCTAGCCGTCAATTCCAGAGATGGCTTATCTCCATTGACGGAGTATAACTTCCTTTCTCGTTTGATCTATGACAGCGCGGTTCGCGCTCAAACGAAACCCATCCCAGGTTCCACTATTCGTCGAAGGCCTCCCAATCCATGATGGGATAGCCAATGTTCCAAGCTTTATGTAGAAAAATCGAATGCATTTAAAGCTTTTCGGAAACGTGGAACCCCTGAAAATTTTCAAACGTATTTATCCCTTGAGAATCAGTTCAAAAATTTGATCAAAGGGAAAAAACGTGCTTATTGGCGAAATTTCGTGGGAGGTTTGTCACGAGAAACGTGGCTCGAAACATGAGAAATCGCTCTTCAACGAATGAAAGCGAAGAATATTCACATCGATGGTTTTTTTAATTTTGCACGGAATGTTTGTCCTGATTCCGCTCCTGTGCAAAAAATAGTTCGAGATATACCACAAGATAGGTGCGATCTTGATTCCGAGTTTTCGATGGTAGAATTCTCTCTTGCTCTCCTTTCTTGTAACAATACTGCCCCAGGATCGGATCAAATTAAGTTCAACTTGCTGAAAAACCTCCCTGACGTTGCGAGACATCGCTTGTTGAATTTATTCAATCGGTTTCTGGAGCATAATATTGTTCCAGATGACTGGAGACAAGTACGAGTTATAGCTATTCAAAATCCCGGAAAACCTGCGTCCGACTTCAATTCGTACCGCCCAATAGCAATGCTGTCTTGTATATGGAAATTGTTGGAGAAAATGATCTTGTTTCGCCTTGATCGATGGGTTGAAACGAATGCCCTACTCTCAGATACACAATATGGGTTCCGCAGGGGCAAGGGGACGAATGATTGTCTTGCGTTGCTTTCTTCAGAAATTCAAATGGCTTACGCCGAAAAAAAAACAAATGGCTTCAGTATTCTTGGACATAAAGGGGGCCTTTGATTCTGTTTCAATAGAGGTTTTGTCAGACAAATTACACTCTCGGGGTCTGCCGCCTCTATTGAATAATATGTTATATAACTTGCTTTGTGAGAAACATTTGAACTTTTCTCACGGAGATTCGGCAGTAAGTCGGTTCTCTTACATGGGCCTCCCCCAGGGCTCATGTTTAAGCCCCCCTTTGTACAACTTCTATGTAAGCGACATCGACAATTGCCTTACACAAAATTGCAGCCTAAGACAGATGATGCAGATGATGGAGTGGTGTCTGTCGTAGGATCAAACGAATACGACCTGCAAGGACCCTTACAAGATACTTTGAACAATTTTTCAACCTGGGCCATTGGGCTAGGGATCGAATTCTCCACGGAAAAAACAGAGATAGTGGTTTTTTCTAGGAAGCATAGACCAGCAAAACCAAAGCTTCAACTTTTGGGTAAACCGATCACTCATGCTATGTCATTCAAGTATCTTAGGGTCTGGTTCGACTCCAAATGTACTTGGGGGCCCATATTAGGTATCTGAGTAAAAAATGTCAACAAAGAATAAACTTTCTCCGTACAATTACCAGCACCTGGTGGGGAGCCCATCCCGAAGATCTTATAATGTTGTATCGAACAACTATTCTCTCAGTGACGGAGTATGGCAGTTTCTGTTTTCAATCAGCTGCCAAAACACATCTCATTAAACTCGAGCGAATTCAGTATCTTTGTCTCCGTATTGCGTTGGGATGTATGCCCTCAACGCATACCACGAATCTCGAGGTTTTGGCAGGCGTACTCCCACTAAAAGATCGTTTCAATTTATTATCTCTTCGGTTCCTCATCCGGTGTAAGGTTATGAACCCATTGGTGATCGGAAATTTTGAGCAGCTTATCGAGCTAAATTTTCATTCTGGATTCATGAGCTCATATCATGAATTCATCTCCATGCAGGTTGATCCTTCTTCGTATACTCCCAACCGTGTTTGTTTTCCTGACTACATCAATTCCTCTGTACATTTTGATCTGTTCATGAAGGAGAAAATCCATGGAATTCCAGATCATCAATCGGGTATCGTTCCTACGATCTTCAATGCAAAGTATGGGCGTATCAATTGTGATAATATGTACTTTACTGATGGGTCCTCTATGAATGAGTTCACAGGATTTGGAGTGTTCAACGAATTTTCTAGCACCTCCCACAGTCTTCAGAATCCTTGCTCAGTGTATATTGCTGAATTGGCAGCAATTCATTGGGCGCTGGACAGCGTCGCCTCACGTCCTGTTGAACACTATTACATTGTAACGGATAGTCTTAGCTCTGTAGAAGCTATCCGTTCAGTGAGGCCGGAAAAGCACTCGCCGTACTTCCTTGAGAGAATACGAGAAATTTTGAGTGCTTTATCCAGACGCTGTTATGTCATCACCTTTGTCTTTGTCTTCACATTGCTCGATTCCGGGTAATGAGAAGGCTGACTCATTAGCAAAGGTAGGTGCGATTGAAGGCAACATTTATCAGCGTCAAATCGCCTTCAATGAATTTTATTCTTTAGTCCGTAAAAATATCATCGCTAACTGGCAACGCAGATGGAACGAAGATGAATTGGGCCGGTGGTTTCACTCAATTATCCCTAAGGTTAGCCTCAAACCGTGGTTCAAAAGTCTGGACTTGAGTCGGGACTTTATCCGCACCTTCTCCCGACTCATGTCTAATCACTGTTCGTTAGACGCGCTACTTTTTCGTTTTAATCTTGCCAACAGCAATCTCTGCGTTTGTGGCCACGGTTACCACGACATCGAACACGTTGTTTGGTCGTTCGAGTTATATCTTGTCGCCAGATCGAATTTAGGAAACTCCCTTCGGGCTCGAGGAAAGCAGCTCAATGTGCCGGTGAGAGATGTGTTGGCTCGGTTAGACCTTGATTACACGTCCCAAATATATGTTTTCCTTAAAGCTATCGATCTTCGAGTGTGAGTGTTCATACATTCTTTTCCCCTCCTTTTTGTCCTTCACGAGCTATTCCCATCCTACTAACATTAGAATAAGTTAAATTGTAAATACATATTAGATGTAAGGATAGTTTTAAGAATTGAGTGTGAAGTGTCAGTGTGAATGAGAATGTGAATGTGAATGTGAGTGTGAGTGTTAACACATCTCCTTACATTCCATCCTTTTCCTAATGAGAATGTGTCACCCTTCTAAACTCGAGTCGACCGCGAGTAATCGGTTTCCTATTTTATTAACCATAGAATTAGGGAAACATGTTAATATATGCTAGTAGAAATATAGTCAGGAGTATGGCTCCTTGAAACTTATGTAACTGAGCCTGTAAAAATAAACGGATTAATGAAAAAAAAGACGGGTGGGTAATGTCGGGGACATAACCGGAGTGACGTAGGACTATACAAAGGGGACAGCTTTTGCTAAATATATATTTTAAATATATTGTTTTATTTTCTTCTCCTACGTGAATACCTACCTATCTACCTAAAATATGGATTAGTTTACTGATTACTCTTTATGAACATGTTGGGGGTTCTGAAAAGAACCTTTTGTGTTGTGTTTTTGCTTTTTTTTTTACAAACTTTCTCTATTTTTTCTCACTATCTCATAGTTGATTCTTGATTTTTTTCTGAAGGCTGTGTACTTATTAAATGTTCAACGCCGGGCATCTTTTGGCGTATGCACATATCTTACAATCAAAATGATGGCTGTGATAGGGAATGCATAGGTGGTCATCAGCTCATTCACTATCATATATTTCACTATTGAGCACATTACCGTACCTTACACTGTGGTTTCGGAGACGAATGAATTGTAAGATTTGTATCTCCGCAAACAAAGTAAATAGAAATGAAAAAGAACTGAGGTTTTGGAGACGAACTCTACGATCTGTCAAGAATTAAACGAGCTATAAGCGTTCTGAAAAACCAACAGTAAACAGTAAAAAACCAACAGTAAACACAGGATTAAAGTCCTTTAAAATAAGAACAGAGCAGCAGGAAATACATAGCTCATCATGTTGCTCCTTAGTTCTGTTTCTATACAATGCAGATGTAACGTCAGTCAATTTTCAACATCAGTTATCAACCAAAGAAAGCAGTTCTTGGTACCGAGAAAATTCGTTAATGCCATCCTGCATACAATGTGTTGTAATTTGAAGCCACTTTTAATTTGGAAACCATGCATGGGTTTGTGAAAACTGAATGATCAATTTAAAAGACCCCAAACCAATAAGTTCAAGAACAAGCATAAACGAAATAAATCAGTTTATATTATATGTCATATTATGTCACTTTAGAATGCATTGGTATTGTGAAAAACTTTTAATAACTCTTCTTTCAAAGGTTTAATGGCCCTGAAAAGCGCCGTGTTTTACGGTGGCTGGTTTTTCCACCAAAGCAGTCTGTATAAACAAACTTTTTCCTTCTTCTACCTGCTGCCGTTTTGCGATTGCGTTTGCCACTCGCTGAAACTAGTTGTTGCCACCGATCCGAATGTGCTCTGTTGTGTAGGCGGGTTTTCTTATTGTCGTGAGCAGCTTTGCAAGCCAACTCGAGCACTCCGGCGGCCGAAATTCTATAACCGATATTAGGTATACTGGTGCTCCGGCACCAATCCGTTGATGCGATGTGATGTGAAACGATGCCGTACAACCACACGGTTTGAAAGAGAATGATATATTTTTCAGCGGATCCGCGCGTTTTGTATTTTAGCGGTACACGGTCACAGGATAGAAACAAATCGACAGACTCAGCCAAAGGGGCGAGTCCAACGAGACGAACGAAAGAGCGTTAAAAGGCAGCGATGGCAGAAAAATACATTCATTACGATTTGTTCGCTCGTTGGATTCACATGCAGGCTAAAAAGGGTCGTTTTCTGGATCACAAAATTATCTTCAATCTAAAAAGTTTATTGTTTTGTTATTACTCGATATCCCCATCTTGTTCGGCTAAACCTTTCTGTTTAGCGATTGCGTTTACCACTCGCCACAGCTTTCACAGTTGGAAAATTTCTTCCCATCCGGCTTGTGACATGTTGTACAGTAAATTACATTTATTACCACCACTCAGTGTCGGATTGGAGGTTATTTTAACCTGTAATTGAACATTTGCGATGACAGTGGTACAGTGTCGACTTTCAATATGGGGTCATGATTTGGAACCTGCACTCTATGTTTACAAAAATGTCCAACTAAATATGTCGCATTACATGTCCGTCCAATTAGCTAAATGTGGAACTAATTGTAAATTACTGTACTTTCAATTTGGAAACAATTTAAGAATTGGTGAAAATTGAATAATCGGGAAATTCTCCAACCATCAATAAGCTCAGAACAACTGCCAAATTCTCATACTCATCATATCCTGGAAAACAAATTATGAAAAAATCAATTTGTGTTTTATTATTATTTTGGATATTGTTTTAGAAAGCATTGAACAGTATTTCGTAAACTCTTTTTTGAAAGGTTTAATGGCCCTGATAAGCGCCGTGTTTTATGGAATGGTTCCAATTTAGAAAACTTAGTACTCGTGGTTTTGAAAAAAAAACCATTTCGAACGCCCTCGATGCCGCCTTGTTCTGGATTTACCACCAAAGCAGTTTGTATGAAGAACAAACTTTTTTCTTCTGCTACCTGCTGCCGTTTTGCGATTGCGTTTGCGTCTGCCTGTTGTTGTCTTGATGTCCACCGAACCAAAGCGCGAGCAGTTTTTCCAGCCAACTCGATCACTTCGGCAGCCGAAACTCTATAACGGCGGCTAGGTGGACTGGTGCACTGGTAATAACGCGCTCGGCCTAGCTACCCAATTGCGGAGCAATTGGCGAATACACCTACGGGAAACTGCAGTTCAACACGGTTCGAGCGGGATTTTGCCTTTCCCTTCACTTTTCCTCCTTTGCCATGTCCAGACATGGCTGCTTGTGTTAGTTTGTTGATGTGATGTGATGCGAAACGATGTGGTGTACGGTTTGGATGAGAATGATCGTCTGGCTCGCCCGAGAATTACGCATGTGTGAGACTGCGACCAATGTTTCGTTTATTTTTTTATTTTTCCTTTCCAATCGTGCTTCATTGTATTTCGCTGCTGCTGTGGTTGCCCGTTTTGGTCGGTACGATTTGAGGAGCACAAAATGGACCAATGAAAAATGGGCACATAGTGCATTTGGACAACGCTTGATATTTCACAATTATTCAATTGTTTATCTCAAGAAAAATGAAATGTTGTTCGTCATGATAGATGCGTAGATATATTTCCTATCAATTGATGCAAACACCTTGCGATCTATTGAGAAATTCTCGAGTTATAAGCATTCCAAATCTTGCATTTTTTCCTACTTGTTCAGTGCCTAGATTTTCATTTCACACCCTATATCTTCCGGTTAGACGTAGTCCTACGTCAAAAAGTATAATTCTGTGACTAAATACCGGACGAGAAAATTATGAATCGTGTTCAAACTTCTGTTTTACAAATAAACAATATTGTTCCTGTTGATAACACATATTACATCAATCACCTGAATCGTGATGTACGGCAGCTTGTCTTCATGACACCGACTTAATCCGATTTCGACACGCCCGTTTGCTAAATTTACAATTCTTTAATCAGGCGGCGTGACCGACAATCGCATGTACGCGATGTCACGAATTTGGCAATTTCGCGACCGCCCATGTCACCCCAACCTGCTCGAACCAATATTAAAAATGTTTCGCGCTTATTAAAATTACAAATGCATTTGAACCTTTTTCCGTTCGGCTAGGAGCAGAAGCTCCCTGTACCTTCAGTCCGCTCTTTAATAAAGAAAGAAAAAAAACGGCTCGAAATGGGTGACATGAGCTAAGAAGTGGGCCACTTCACCTGTAGTGTCACTACCGGCGCGCTGTCAACATGATGATGTAAGGATTGCCACCAACTGGTTGTTCGACCTACAACGATTACTAATTTGCGCACAGAATTGTACAGTTTTTTAATACACTTGCAGCGTGGGTGGATTATTTAAAAACTCATCCATTTTCGGGTTGGAGTCTACAAGAGTTCATCGGTGTGCACATCGAAACTGCCGAATCGTGTCGAGTGTCTTAAAGAAGCGGAATTTTGTTGGTTTATATCCGCGTTTAATACACCTTCCCGATAAACAAATCGTCAAAAAGATCGCCAAAAATGCTAGAGTTGAACAAAAAATCAAATTCATTTTCGGGATGCCAATATTCTACTGTACGATGTATTATAATCTGAAGATTATATACTTGAAGTATTGTACGAATTTGTCATATATCCTGTTTAATTTCAAAACTTATATCCTGTCCTTTGTTTATTAGTGAAAGTTAAATACAGGGAGACCCATATATACAAAGTATAAGATAGCTAACCCAGGATCATTGAGCAAATTATAGAGGTTATTTTATGAAAAAAGTAGATAACGTTCAAGCTGACTCTAGTTAAAAAAGTACACTACTTAGAACTTATTTTCTCCCATAAATACAAATAAACTTCATTGTTTAAATCAGTCAAATTAAATTCTGAATTAATAAAAAACATATTTAGTAAGCGATCGATCGTGAGTGCAAAACTCAGGGCCCTCATTGACCATCCATGTGTTGTTATAGAATAGCTACGTCCACGCACCAATCAACAGCGATGGAGATCGATCCTCGGTCGAAATTAGATCGATTCATCCATACAACTGCTCTGCTCTGCAAGACACATCGGGCTGCTGTTCTATAAATAACTCAACAATGATCAATCAACTGTCTCCGCTGTCCGGTGGTCCAACTGGATAATGGAAGAACAGAAAGAATACTCTTACGCCTAAATGGCTACTGGTGAATTTACCATATGTAATGGTATAGAAGAAATACTGGCGAATGGCAACTTTGTAATGTGCTTATTATAGATATGGTAACCATGTGACATGTACACGATTAAAATTCGGCTCTGTTACAGCTAAAATGCTAATGAGCCTTACATAAATAAATGGGATTTAAAAAAACGTATGAAATACGCAAAATTTTCGGTTTTATTATTTTATTTCATTAATTTCAATATTTAATAACTGTATTCAATATTTAAATCAATTTAAGGAAAACAGAACTCAAAACAAGGAAAGTTCATTAACTGTAATTGTTGATATATGACCATATGCGTATAATTTTTTTCATCAAATATGATCATCTATCCCCTCCTGAAAGGTTCTGGTCAGCAATCTAACACCCTGTATATACAAAAACATCCGCAATATTATGGAAAGGTTTTCTTTAGAACTTGTTTTTCTGAATCGTTAATTTAAATACGCTATTTGTGTTTTCTGCAATTTTACACCTTTTCTTAGACAGCTATCACTCAAGTCAACTGTGCATAAATTATCAATCCACATCTGTATATTGACTCAAGTGAACCAATAATATAGTATCGAAACAAACAAACTGCAATATCGAATTCCCTATAAAACCATGAACCGTTCCATCCACAGTTATCAATCAAGCATTCTAACCTCCCACAAAGAGCAAAATGAAACTGCTGGTGATTACACTCGTTGTCTTTGTGACCTTTGCTATGGCAGAGCCTCACCGTTGGTATCGCCCCGGTTGGTGGGGTCCCGGTCCAGAAGAACCAGGAAGAGGACCTCCTCCGAGTAGCTGGAACCAACAGCAACAGCAACAACCCGTCAACATAACGGCCATTATTCGTGAAATTTGGAGAACCATTGCCCAGGAGATTCGCTCTGCTGTTGAGGCTGCAAGGAATTCTACGGCGTCAAATTCCTCCTCCGACGCTCAAGCTGTCAATGCCTCGGAAACAATCAATTAGAATCTACAGCTGTATTCTGGACGCTGTGACATAGTGCAGTTTAATGAACTCATTGAATCATAAAATTGAATTAAATAAAAATGTCGTCATAAAAAAAAGTGCTGCAATTTAATTGTAATTGAAAGGCTTGATTTAATTGTTTCGTTTTATTCAATATTACACATACAGGATATCAGGTAGCTGACCCGGGACTTACCAGGAGGTGATAGTGAATCACATTTAATGAAAAAAACTCGTTCTGAAGATATTCTCAAATCTTTATGAGAATTATTGAACTTTTCTTGTTTTGGGCTCCGTTGCCTCAAACTGGCTTGAATCTGAAAAGTGCACTCTTAAAAACGGTTCTGTTTCTTCCATTTGAAAAATAAGAAAATTTGGTACTGGATACAGTACAACATTTCAATGAGTGATGGTGTAGTTTTTGAATTATGATTAGTTTGAGGGTTCAAAGCAAAAAAGATCAATAGCTCTGTCATAGTTCCGCTATCATCTCTTGAAAGATTTCGGGTTGAAGGTAAGATGAAAATCATGAAAAGCGGTCAAAATTGAAGCGAAATACAATTGGAATACACCAATACCACTGCGAAAATAATCCACAGGATATGAATTCAGGAAATTTGCATCTAGAGCTCTACACTTATTCTCTAGACAAAAACTGTCTTCGACGCTGACAAACGACGACTGACGAAGCGCTCAATTTCTTGTTGTCAAAAAATGGGGAGACTTAAACTTTCGATGGAATCAAAAATCTAATTTTCTTATCTTCATTGATAGAAATAAACATAATCTGACAAGGTTGCAGCCCCATTTATTTGTAGCAACTTTGTAAAATCTATCGTTTGATATGACAGATATCGCTTTTTCTCTAAGTTGGATTAGGGTGACCATGAAAAACTTTTTTTTTGCTCTAACTATAAATATCTTTTGAAACTCCACTTATTGCATCAATTTGTAATCTGTATTTGGACGACTTTTAGAGCTTACCAAGACAAACACTTTGCAATAGAATTAAGAATTGATCATCAATATTTTTATAACCTCGTTATATCCCATCCTTGTCCAGATAACAAAATGTCACCCTTCTAAACTCGAGTCAACCGCGAGTAATCGGTTTTCTACCTTACTAACCATAGAACCATTTATATATAATTAGAAAAATATAGCTAAGAATTCGGCTCCTTCAAACTTATGTATCTGAGCCTGTAAAAATAAACGAATTAATAAAAAAAAAACACTTTGCAATGCAGAACCTGTCGATGGGGGTCTCCGTAGCCACATTGGTTGCGCGTTCACTTAGCAAGCGATCGATTGTGAGTGCAACACTCAGGGCCCTCATTGACTATCTTTGTGTTGTTACAGAATAACTACGTCCACGCAACAATCATCAGCGATGGAGATCGATCCACGGTCGAAATAAGATCGATTCATCCATACAACTGCTCTGCTCTGCAAAACACATCGGGCTGCTGTTCTATAAATAACTCAACAATGACCAATCAACTGTCTCCGCTGTCCGGTCTAACTGGATAATGGAAGAACAGAAGGAGAACTCTTATGCCTAAAAGGCTACTGTGGAAATGTGTACCATATGCAATGGTATAGAAGGGAATACTATAACGCCGAGAAATGGCAACTGTGAAATGTGCTAATTATAGATATGATAAACATGTGACATGTATACGATTAAAATTCGGCTCTGTTACAGCTAAAATGCTAATGAGCCTAAAATAAACAAAAGGAATAACAAAAACCTGTCGATATCTTATTGATTGATGTTTTTCCCCAAATTTTTTTCTGCATAAAATATGTTTATTGGTGGCATGAGTTTTTGGTTAAAAAACATCAAAAACATTGAGTAGGAAATAAGATATTGTTCTATATTGCAAAATGTTTGTCTTGTTAAAGTCGTTCGAAGACAGTTTTAATATAGAATTTGAAATATAAAAATTATATATAAAAATATATTTAATATTGAAATATGATTACTTTTTTCAAAAATTGCTTGAAAACAACATTGTCGAGTGATGTTAACCTCCATCTATAGAGATAAAAAAATGAATTTTTAATTTTATCCAAAATTTTGGTCACCCTATTTTTTGACAACATTAAAGCACTCCATTTGTATCCATCGTATGTAGCAACTTTGTCGCCGACAGTTGTTGTCTAAAGCAGGGATTCTCAAAATGGTCGACATCAGTTTCCCAGGGGTCGACAAGATACTGTATAAGTTGTGTTACATGAACTTTTTATAAGAATAAATAATATTTTAGTGGAAAGTATTATTGTTGAAACTTGTATTAATAATTATCAATCGCACTTCATTTTTCCAGATTTTTGTGCCTATTTATTGATGAGAAAATTATATCAAACCACAAAGTTTTTGGTGGAATCACTTCATTCTGGAAAAGGGATTTTCGAACTATTTTTGGGCAAGAGACCTGCCCAAAAAAGTTCGAGAGTCCCTGGTCTGGAGAATAACTATCGATCTCTGGATGAATATTTCCCCCATGGATACTGTGCAATCATAGCTATCAACCATGCATATCATTCAATTCAAAATAATTTTTAAAAAATAAGAAGACGAAGCTATTTGTCCCACTCTAGTCAACCCCAGTATCATATTACCGAAGCAGCCAAATGAACAACAACAGCAACAACAACAACATCAGCATCAGCTACAGCAGCAGTAAAAGAGTTTTGATTTTCCTGTCACAACCTAAACGAAAGTACAACCCGTATGTTAATGCTTCGCTCCTGTCGTAATGTGTTTTATTCCGTCGTTTAATTTATCAGTTCCTTATTTATCAAGAGTTGATTACTCAGTTCTTGACAGAACTATTTTACCAAAAGATTTGCCGCTGTGGACTTGCATGTGCAAACATCCAAAGGCACGTTTCCATCGGAGAACCGTCAGCTTCCGTTCACTTGCTATCGATCCAACATACACAGTAATGCAAGTTTGTTCGGTTGAGACACCACGTCGACTATCTGGTGGAGATGCTTCTGTATTTTTGCATCACACGCACACATTGTTGTTGTTTTCATACGTTGCCAAAGGTAGATTAACTCCTACACGTACAACATCGAGTCTCACTCGACGTGAAATGATTGTGTCAAAACGTACAACATCGAGTCTCCCTCGTGGTGCGCTTGCATATCACAAGGCGCTAAGACGCTCAGCAGAATAGGGAAATTGCCCGATGCGTGACCCATCGAAGCGTTTGCATTTGATTTGCTTTTTTTGAAAATTAAATCGTACGCGAACGGGTTAAGGTGGTTACGAAATGTAGTGGAACAAAATATAATCGCTTCATTCACTATTCATCAGTCATTTAGCTAGCGTCCGGAAAGCTACAGCAGTGACACTCCGGAATGGTCGATAGCTAAAGCCTTGGACAGACCTGTAATGCGACACGAATAATTGCACATTTTCGTTTGGGACCCAAATTATGGTCCCAAATTTAAAGTCGCCACCAGACGTCGACACTGTACCACTGTCATCGCGTATTTCCAATTACAGGTCACAGTCACCTCTAGTGTGACATTCAGTGTGCCTCGGTATGTCGGATTAGAGGTAATTTACTGTATTTCAATTCAATATTAGTAAACATTGTTTTGGGAAGAGTTTGTTGCATGCGTTACATGCGTGTTATCGCTTCACTGGTTCACTGCATCAAACACTACGCTGCCACGTTGTTATTCGCGTTGACGGCGGGATGGTGTCGACATCTGAATACGACATTAGTTTGTATGAGGCCAACTATTCGCTATCAGATGAGTCGGCGCTAAGGCAATTTTAAGTTGCTAAAATTTGTATGAAAATGTTTTGTTGGCGTTATATACCTACCAGAAGTACATTGTTCTGACCCTAATTTAAACTATTTTCTATGAATTTTAAGATATATATTTTTCTTCAAATATTTTCAATATTTAAATATTCGGGTGGAAAAGTCAGGAGAGAACACGACAATGTATGTGTTGATGTTTATTGAAAACCATTTTGAAGTGTATAAAATATATTTACAGCTTTGAAGCTGCGTAAAAACTGCTATCAAGTTGCGTTTTGTCTGCCTGAAAACTTATCCGAACAATGGTAATCTTGGAAGAGTTGGAGATGTAATGTTGCTGAGAAATACTGAGAAGCTACTTGGATATTCTATAACTTCAATGTTTCAGTGTTGTTCTAGAGTCTAGAGTCTAGACAGCCAACAATCAACAGCAGACATTAATATTTTTAATGTACATGTTGATTTGACCGTTTGTTCAAATAGTCATTCATCCATCGGTCCTTGTTAGTGCTACCATATATTTGTACTAAAGCATTCATTATTAATTTTCTATAATGTAAATTCTCATCCACAATTATTTCGTAGTCCCACATTAATAATGCGTCATGTCCTGGACACCACCCTACTAGTCTTTCTACAAAAATATAGTTAAACTCGTCGATCAAACGGTTCCATGGTCCTTCTTCGTCATCGGAATTTCATCTGAGTACTAATCTTAAAATGACGCAAGTCATACAACGTTGAAAAGGCGAAGTTGCTCTAATGAACGCTAAGTGGCATTTAAGAACAATCGATTGTGTTGCACTAATGCTCAACGAACACCTTCCTTATGGCCTGCCCCTCAAGAAGTAGGATTCGGTAGAGTTCAAACGACGGAATACAACCGAAAAAGTTCTAAAAATATTGAACGAAAAGGTTGGGATAACAGATGAAATTGACACCATTCCGAAAAAAGAGCCTAAGAAATTCGAGGTGTGTAATAAAAGCCAAACTCAGCCCTTCAATAGTATCGAGGATTTATTGCAATGATCTTCAATTTCCAGGATAGTTCCTTTCTTGTTAACGTTCAGTTACCGTTGGGTACAGACAGATCGTCACTCGTTGAGAATCTCACAACGAGCATGGCACCATGTAGTCTATTCTACCGCGGTTCCGTTGGCGGATTGATCTCCGCGATCATGATGGCCGCGACCACGGCCACGACCACGACCGCGACCACCAACAAGCCGACCGAGCCGGCCAAATGGGATACGAGGATCGGCGATGACCATAGCCATCATAGCCATAGCGAGTATGAGAACGAATAGTTTCATCGTAGTCGTAATCGTAGGTTCAAAATCCGAGTTATTCGAAAACACAGGGTAGTTGGTGGTTGTTCCGGAGATGTAATGACTTATATAGCAATATTGTTTTGTTCTGTGGCGCACTTCATCTACAGCTGAGTCAACACAGATTGCATTCTAAATAATTCAGTTATTCGCATTGGTAGCCAATATTTGCTGTACTTCATAATTCTAGCAATCAATAACGACGCAATTCGTTATATCATTACTCTAAATATTCATCACACTTTTTATATTGGTGTTGCCTTTCACAATGCATTAAAAATTGTAACGCATCAATACGGACCTGTGTGTTCGAAAACCTGGTTGAACAACTCACCCTCCCTTGAATCAAATCTGCAACATGACACGACAAACTGGTATATTGTCAGAAAAATAGGAACAATTTTTTTGTGACTCATTTCAAATCAGGTACGAAGGTAAATACCTGTGTAAACGAAATCATTTCTTGTATTTGTAAAATGTAACATTCCACACTTTAATTGTATTATATGTATACTATTGGGTGTGCAAGTTAATTAGTTCCGTTTTTTACATGAAAAATACAGTTATTTAAATAATAAAATGAATTAATTAATACCTTATTCAAAGTATTGGCTATCACTAGCCACTGCCTTTTCCCATCTTTCTGGCAATTTACAGATTACGTCGCGGAAGAAACATTCATCTTTTGCTTTCAAAAATTCGTCCAATTTCAGATACCCTGTTCTAAAGTAAAGTGTGATCCACTCAAAGCGTTCTGCATCGATCGGAACGGACGGTAGTCGGAAGGGACTCTAATTGTGACTCCCAGATAAATTAAAAACAAATTTCTACATTACTCGGGAATTAATCAAGCAAATGAAACCAAATTATGCATATTGAGGTTTTAGGGGGCAATAAATGTTCCTATGGTGGTTAGACTCTCCACCCCCCTTTTTAAGGAGAGGGCTACCATACAAATAAAAATTTCTGCATTACTCGACCAAACCAAATTTTGCATGTGAAGAATTAAGGGTGCTATGAATGTTTCTATGAGGGTTAGACTCTCCAACCACACCCCCCCCCCTTTATAAGGGAGGGACTGCCATACAAATGAAACAAAAATTTTTGCATTACTCGAGAATTAAACAAGCAAATGAAACCAAATTTGGCATATTGAGGTTTTAGGGTGCAATAAATGTTTCTATGGTGGTTAGACCCTCCACCCCCCCTCTCTAAGGGGGGCTCCCAAATTATGCATATTGAGGTTTTAGGGTGAAATAAATGTTTCTATGGTGGTTAGACTCTCCACTCCCCTCTCTAATGGGGGGCTGCCATCCAAATGAAACAGAAATTTCTGCATTACTCGAGAATTAATCAAGCAAATGAAACCAAATTTTGCATGTGAAGGTTTTGGTCCGATTTAGGGCTGTCTTTATTCTATCATATTTTCTGTATAAAAAAATTATTCCATGTAACGGAGAAACATGTTATTTGCAAATGATTGAAAAATCTTGAGCTACACCCAAAGTTACAAGTCTACAAAGTTATGTTTCAGCACATTTTCTGGCATCCCGATTTATTACATTCAATGAGCTGAAAGATAACATAAAATATTCTACTCCCCAATACATGTATATCATTTGTATAATATATATGCTAGAGCCAATATGAGGGAGCGGAACAGGAGACACATTTAAATGAAAGCTTTTCGTATAGTTTGCCAAATACACGTGGCAGACAGAGAAAAATATATTCTAGTTCATGTTCTTCTTTATCGGCTTAGAAAACACCTTCCAACTTCATTTTATGATGAGGTGTAGTATTATCACGCTCCTTTATAATAGCGCTGGCAACTATATGGATAGCGTGATCGTGTAAAGTAACTTCGCATTCCAGCCGGCCTTGGTTCGATCCCCATTGACGTCGTATGGACTTTTTTTTTGCACAATCCCAAATGAAAAGAGAAAAGAAAACAGTAAGAGATGTCTGCACGCATACATACAAACCATTTTTAAGCTTCAAAATAGCTCATTATTTGCACATTTGACTCTCATGACCAGGAAATGGCATGTTTTCTGCCAACGCTAGTTTGGGTGTAGAATTGTGTCTGAAAGTAATCTGATATTATAATGATGAGTTGAGCTCTCTAGAGCACTGCTCTCTGATGATGATGAGCTCTCTAGAGCACTGAGAGCAAAAGGCAGACAATCAGATATCCCCGTCCGGGATATCTTAGGTAGCCGTGATCCTGATCTTCTGCTTCATCTATACCTGTTCCTCAGAAACGCCGATGTCAACGATTAATGATGTTTCCTTCGTTGTGTCCCTGTTTCATATCCCTCCTATCCGATCTATAAACTTTTACTTAGTCGCGGCAATACATACACACACTTTTTACAGATACACGGGCCAAAGGTTGTGCAGTCCACTGATCATTCAACAAGAGCCAAAGGTTGTACCGCTCATGACAACTCAAAACGAGCTGATGTTTGCGCCGGCTAGTGACCATTCAATCCTGGATTCCTCGAGTCGAGAAGACGCACCACGCTAGATATGGGGTACAGACTAGGGGGGTGTTGCTGATTAACGGCCAGCTGCATCCCAATAGGAAGTATCCCGTGTCGGGCACAGGTACAGAGCATTGGAGACAACAACATCACAATTACGAAAACACTTGTAATACTAACCTCGAGCCAACCGCGAGTAACCGGTTACATATTACTAACATAGTTATTTTTTTTTCTTTTCCTTTTATTTATTTCATTTTCATCTGTAACAATTCATAATCTTTTCTCTGAATTAGCATTTTCGCTTGCTAAAAAAAAATAGAAAACCTTAACCTAACTTAATCTACTTTAACCTAATCTAAAGTTAAGATTACCAATACCGATTACCCGCGGTCACTCGGGGTTAGTACTTAAAGTATAACGAACCAGTGAAACCCTATTACTCCAAGCAAATCCTAACCGACCTTAGCAGATATTCAGAAACCTTTTGAATTGTTTTTCAAATTTTATCTTATTGTTCCACCGTACTTCTCGTATTCCCTCTTTGAACGCTGTCAAATAATCATTGCGAGTCTTACCAAAGTTGTTCAAATTGAATTTAATTGCCTCTACAGTAAGCCAGAGGGCAGCTTTCGATCTGTAACATTTTTCAGAAATTTGTGACGCAATCAACTCCTCTGGATCACTGATTTCTAATTTCATTCGCAAATGTATTATAGACTTGATCCACGACCAAACCGTCAAAGCTGAAGTACAAAGTTTTATCCTGTGTTTCAGTGTGTCGAGATTACCACAAATGCTGCAAAGAGAAGAATCTATTCCTCCTATTCGGTGATTGAACATTTTGCCACGCGTAGGAACTAAGTCGTTATACATCACAAATAAGGCCGTTTTTGCAGTGAAGCTCAGACAAAAACCCAAGGAACCGTCCCTCTCCATCAATGTTTTTTTCGTTTTCGTTGAACGTATGCTGACGGGTCGTTACGTTGCCGGTGTATGTGAATGTTTTTATAATAATTGCATGGTAGAATAACTGACGAAACGTGACGTGTACGTGACGTGGATGTTGTATGTGAATCGCACTTAATACGCCAGTGAAAAGTTTTGAAGGTGCTTTATTGTTCAACAACTCATGAAAAAGCTGAACAAATACAATTTAAGTCTCAAATATATCTTTTATTCGACTATTTACACTCTGCCCTACCGACACTAACCGATCATTAGCAGTTTAATAATGATCATTTAATAATGGTCGAACTATAGCATTAAGTGCTCAATATTACAATATTGTTGTATTAAAGCTTATTTAGACCAAATTGAAGCTTTTGTTCAACCATCGATGTTTACCTGGGTAATATGCCAGAGAAATGATTTGAAAACGTTTATTCAACTGCAAAGCAGCTTTTGTACAACACATGACGGACTACCAAAATGAGCATTCTTCGACTGCTTGGCATTACATTTTTAAGTGTTCTAACGGAACAAATAGTTTGAATTAGGATGAATGATGCAAAAGTTGTAAGTTTGAATCTTGTCCATTTTTTTTCAAAGGTTCATCACAGGAACAAGTTCTATCTAGTAGCTGTAATAGACTCTAACAAGCGGTGGTAAAAAAAATAATTCTATCTATAGAAATTTGGTAGAAGAAAATAAGCAGTCAGACAAAGATCTTCTTCGATATCGCAGTCTGAGTAGAGCTAACCAAATCTGGACATGGTCGAAAAGACGTTTCCACCACATCTTGGAGTTGGATAACCGTTTATTAATTGACTTTAAACTGCATTCAACAAACAATGTTGGCTAAAGCTTAATCATTTCTCCTAATTTGCTTTAACAAGTCTTGAATAGAGAATTTTATGACAATTAGTTCAGGCATTATTAAGTATAGAGCTGAATAAAACCATCATAAAAACGTCACAGTGATGGGGAATTGTTTGTTGAGATTCATTATCTATTCATGGTTTTGTATCCATTGTGTTACCGCGGAGTACCGTAATTGATACGCATACCACGATCAACTAGCATCTTCATTAATACTTCATCGCAATCTGTTGATCGCTAAACAATCTAGAATTGTTCATTCGATAGTTTTGAGGTTATCGTTCAGACTTTCGATAAGTGATAAAGAGTGTCCCACTTCAAGTTACATCACGGAAAAAGTGCTGTAAAAAATTACCTATTAGGTATTTTCTCTTGAAAATTTGGGTAGAAGTAGTTTAGAATATATTGTTTACATTATATTTTCATCACAGTCAATTTTTCGAAAATTGAAAAAAATGCCGTCACCCGAAAAACAGCGTTGTGAATTGATATTGCACAAGCACCTGGAAAATTTTCAACTCTGACGGTGAGTCGTGTGATTAAACGTTACTACGAACTCTGAGCATCGTACGGAAGGAGAAATGCGGTCAGAATGGATGTTCTTTTAGTGATCAGGATCACTAGCGTGCCGTGAAAGCGTTTGAGCGGAAGCCCAATTCTTCGGTCAGGGATGTGGCTAAAAAGTTGAATCTGTCCAAGTCTTTCAAGTTCAGAGAGCCAAAGACCAGGAGGGACTGCATACGTACCAAGTGCAGTCATAGCCATTGCCTCATCGTGGATAATGAGACTTACATCAAGGCGGACTTCCGGCAGCTTTCGGAGCTACTGTAGTTCACCACCCACCACAAGTTTAATGCTCCGGAGAAAGTAAGGAAGCAAAAATTTTCAAAGTTCGCCAAGAATTACATGATTTGTCAAACGGTCTGCTCATGTGGCAAACGGAGTGCGCCGTTCGTGATCACTGGCGGTGTAAACGGGCAGATCTACCGCAAAGAGTGTCTACAGAAGCGTCTGCTTCCTCTGTTAAAGCAATACAAGGGCCCTACGATCTTCTGGCCGGATCTAGCTCTGTGTCACTATTCAATATTTTATTCGTACCCAAGTACATGAGCAACATTATACAATTTTCAACATACTCATAATTGAAGAAAATTAAACAAAATCAATCAAATCCAATACGAGTATTATTTGTAGTGCAGTAATCGTTCGCTATCTTGGCCTTTTTCAACTGGACTGCTTTTCAACACGGCATACGTGAACTAGGCTGCAGCCCAATTAAGTACCAGTAATAGGCGTTATATTCAATTTAAAATTTAGCTTTGGTTTGAATTTCCAGCCCAGTTAGCGAACGAGTATTGTACTATTGTCCATAAGAAAGAAGATTTTCTGATGATACTAATTATACGATTTCATTCCTAACAATTTCCATATATGCTATAAATCAGGGGTGGCCAAACTTTTGGTCATTACGGGCGACTGATTGTTCAAATGACAGGCTTTGGGCTACCAACCTTGAATGTATTATCGAATCATAAGAAAAAGAATATAGTACGAAACGATAAAACAATTTTTCATCATTCTAGTTAAATCTATGAAAAGAAAATGATTATCGAGTACTAAAAAAAATTGATAAGTAGATGTTAGTCAATATCGTAGAATGTTTAAAGGAAATTAGCATTTTGTATGTTCATAAAGCAATTATTTTTCAAAAAAAAATACACCCAAGTAGAGTTGTTGGTACGATTTACGGATGAATAAGAAATTGAATGAAGGGGAAAACTGTTATTACATCGAGATAAAGCCTGTCCACGTCAAATTTCGGACACCAAGATGATGCCAGTAAAACAAAAAAATTCACGTAATACAACAAAACCGATTGTTTATTTCAGTAAAATAGACTTATATCTAAAACAAGGAAAGCTTACTTCGATGTTAATAACGTTGTCTGTAAAATTCACGAACTTTCTTAGGAACATCTGCCATTAGGTTCCGTACAGATATGCTGGCGGCGGCGCTTTTCCATCTCCTCCGGAAATCATTAATGCCATTCGCTTTCTTCTTAGTTTCGAATAGTTTTCGCTTAATCAGAGCCCAGTAATTTTCCACTGGGCGAAGTTCTGGACAGTTCGGTGGATTTGCTGTTTTTGTCACATATTTGACCTCATGTGCATTATACCATTCCAGGATGGATTTTGCACAGTGACAAGAAGCCAAATCTGGCCAAAACAACGCTGGAGAGTCGTGGCTTCTTATGAACGGTAGCAACCGCTTCTGGACACATTCCTTCTCGTAGACATCTTTGTTGATAGTTCCGGTAGAGACGGACGAAAGATTTGGATTTTCGGCCACAACTGCATATGGCCTGCCAAACCAAGTATTTTTTGGGGAATTTAGACTGCTTCTTGGTCCGGAAACACTCGACTACGGCATTCCTTCGCATTGCAGTATAAAAAGCGAGACCCAGAAGTTGTTTGAAGTCTTCGAGAACATAAGTTTCATCGTCCATTATGGTACATGAATATTTTTGCAAAAACTGGGTGTAGAGCACCTCAGCACGGCTTTTTGCAGTGAAGTTTTGCTTATCATCACTATTGGTCACTTTTTTCACTTTGTACGCCTTCAGTCCATGCCTCTGCTTCACTTTTTGTACAGAAGATTTTGATTTTCCAACCTTTCGAGCCACATTTCTAACTGAAAGGTTGGGATGTTTCGAAATAATGGCAACCACCTTTCGGTTCCGCTTCCAACCTTCCAATCCACAATTAAGCGCTGGTCAAACAATTTGCACACACTAAACCGGGTTTTCTTCGACAGTTTTAGCTTTTTGGCGAGATCGCGTACCGACAGTGTTGGATTTTGCTGCCGTTCGCACAAAATGCGTTTGCGTACTTCCACTTGATTCGACGCCATTTTACCAAACTGAAGAAGAATGTAAACATGTTGTACATCGAGATAAAGAGGAGGGTTTCAGCTGTCATGTAAGTGAAATATTTCATTGATTAGTGAAATATTTCATAAACTACACTGAAAGAAAAGTGTCCGAACGTGGACAGGCTTTAATCACCCGTATTCTGGAATCCGATCGATTCAAAACTAATTGAGTTGTGCGAATGGGGCAACTTTGTCACGCAATTCGACATTGTGAACTTCTGTGAAACGAAAATGGACTCGAATTTTCGGGTGGAATAAACATGCTCTCAAAATAAAAATTACGAATGACAGTTAACCTTTTTCAAATAAGTGTAACAGAGTAACTTTTTCTTCTGCAAGGAGCAACAAAATCTTGAATGAAATTTGTGTCCGATTATGATTTTATATTATTGATAAACTGATTTACAGGACATATTGTGGTAAAAGTCAGAACTACGAATTCAAAGAATTTAAAAAAGAAAGTAATAATTTTCATTCAAATTTCAGTCATTTAAAACTGCCTGCCGACCAGGTAATTTGATCAAAAAGTATATAGCTTCACAAATATGGATGAACTATTTTGACGTTTGTTTTGCGTCAAGGCAAGGTTGGAACATTCGCATATGTCGATTGGATTTGAATCGAATAGATTGCAGGAATGTAAAAGTCGATCTCGATCGAATTTTGGCATCCGGTAGTTCGGTAGTCCGGGATATCAGATCGCCTCCACACTTCTAGTTATGTGATTTATCTCGAATTTGCGTTCGTTAGGTAATGGGTAAATTTTCTATAAACGGGTAAATCTATATATATAAAAAAAAGATTTCTGTCTGTCTGTCTGTCTGTCTGTCTGTCCGTCTCTCTGTCTGTCTGATTCTTATGGATTCGGAAACTACTGAACCGATCGACGTAAAATTTTGTATGTTGGGGGTTTTGGGGAAGGTTTTTACGATAGCTAGGGGGGGGGTCTGCCATACAAATGAAACACAAATTTCAGCATAACTCGAGAATTAATCAAGCAAGCGAACCCAAATTTGGCATGTGGAGGTTTTAGATTGCAATAAATGATTCTATGTTGGATAGACACCTCTCCCCCTTTCTAAGGGGGACTGTCATGCAAATGAAACACAAATTTCAGCATAACTCGAGAATTAATCAAACAAGGGAGATGCTGCAGAACTCGAGAATCAATGAATTATAATAAAATAAGGGACAATAAATGTTTCTATCATGGTTTGACACCCCTCCCTCCTCTGGAATGGAGAGGGGGTCCCATAAAAATATTACACATATTTCAACCACACATGACAATTGAAAATTTTCGGAAAACTCTGAAGGGTAAATTCGGAAAATTCGATTCCTATATGTTCTATAATTACATAGTGACAAGCGTCATAGTCCGTTTGATGGTTGCGCCAACGAAATTGATTTGGAAATGGATTTTGAAGTGATAAAACGCACTACTATATCTTCTTCCATCTATATAAATAAAAATGAATCGCCAAATGTGTTGATAAGAGCAAAACTCGAAGAAGGAATTATCCGATTTAGGGCTATCTTCATTCTATCATATTTCTGTATCAAACATTTATTCGATGTAACGGAAAACATGTTATTTGCAAGTGATTGAAAAAACTTGAACGAGAATTGTGTCTGAAAATAATCTGATATTATAATGACGAGTTTTGATAGAAGTCCTAGGAAATTTATAATTAAAGCAAATTGTAAAGGATGAATAAGAAGATGAAGCAATGAACAGTTCTGCGATTGGACCCATGATCGTAAGTAAGAAAACGTGAATGTTTGTTGGTATTGATAACAAAAAATAATTTTTTGGCGGGACGAAGTTTGCCGGGTCAGCTAGTTTCCTATAAATCTTCTCCAGAACATATTCAAGAAATATATTAGAAAACATTTGCGCTGACATACGGTTGAATATGTTGGATTGTGAAGATATTAATTTGCTATTACTATTCAATTTTAGAATCTTCTGTCAATTCATCACTGCTGTTCTATTCATGACTATATTTCTTGATAGCAATACTGTTTTATTATGTTTATTTCAACCGGCTTAAACCCTCAGGTCATTCGCCGTCAATATAGATAGCAATACTGGTATGTCTGCTCTCAGCCACCACAGCAAGGAATCATACTAAATACTTAATCCAACCATATTTAATAGTTTACATTTCTTTTAAACGAATTTTAATATTTAATAAACTTGTTCACGAATTAATACGCAGTTTCTCCGTCAAAATTCCTCTCGCCCAAACTTTATTTTTTCGTTATTACATCCACGTTTACTTATTAAACACACGTTAATGGGTCCAATCGCAAAACTGTTCATTGATTGATCTTTTAATCTACCCTTCAAAATTACCTTCTACTATGAAATTCTTAATACTTCCACCAAAACTCGTCATTATAAATTCAGATTATTTTCAGACACAATTCTCGTTCAAGATGTTTTGGCGATCCATTTTTATTTATATATATATATATATATATATATATATATATATATATATATATATATATATATATATATATATATATATATATAGAAGACAATATAGGAGTGCGTTTCATCACATTAAAACCCATTCGCACTTTCGAACGAAGATCAATTTCGTTAGCGCAAACATCAAATGGACTAATAACGCTTGTCAATATGTAATTGTAGAACATATGCGAAGTGAATTTTCCCTCACATCCCAAATTTGGCTCAATTTGCTTGATTATTTCTCGAGTTAGGCAGAAGTTTGCGTTTCATTTGTATGGTAGCCACCCCTTACAGAGAGGGAAGAAGTGTCTTTTCACCATAGAAACATTTCGTGTTCTCTAAAACCTTCACTAAAAAATTTGGCTCCATTTACTTGATTTGTTTTCGAGTTATACATAAATTTGTGTTTCATTTGTATGGCAGCCACCCTTAGAGAGGAGGGAGGAGTGTCTAACTACCATAGAAATATTTATTGCCTCCTAAAACCTCCACATACAAAATCTGGTTTCATTTGTTTAATTAATTTCCGAGCAATGCAGAAATTTGTGTTTCATTTGTATGGCAGCCCCCCCTTAGAGAGGGGGGAGGGGTCTCCAACTATCATAAGGACCTTCTCCGACCCCAAAACCCCTACATACCAATTTTCATGTCGATCGGTTCGGTAGTTTCCGAGTCCATAAGAACCAGACAGACAGAAAGACAGACAGATATCACTCTATATATATATATTTATATATATAAGTTAACGCAAGCAACATCATTTTCCCCACAGCAACAGAACCGATCACTGTGGAACAGTTTATCGGTAGCATCAATTCGCAAACGCAAGCGAAACAACAATTTAGGACACCAACGTAAAACACTGATTCGGACTCTGTACCTGACGCGACAACGGACTGGATAGAATGTGCAGCGTAAGGGCTTTAGGTAAATGGCTAGGCTTCATGATGTAAAATTGACAATAATAAAATCAGTCTAACTTGTACTCCCGGCGAAACCGGTCTTTCCTTTCTTTTTAAAAACTCTTCGATATCCTCATGTAACTTAATTGGCGCAGTCGGTAGGATCGCTCGTTCAAGTGTTCACGCGTAGATCCAATTCGCGAAAGTGATTTCCCGCGCGAACGAATATCGAGTGGCTGACGATTGGAGAACTACAACGGACGCACGAGTGATACCTTTTTATCAAGTAAGTAATTAGATCTTAGTCAAATTAACAATCATTTAATCGGAGTGGTACAAAGCTTACCCGAAACAAAAAAAGCTGTATCCACATCCATAAAATATAACAAAAAACTACTAATTCAGAGAGACGAGCCCGGGTAACACCGTAAGCCACTCTTTTTATATCACAAAAGTGAACTACTAATCTAAAACAAAAACAAACGTTAAATCAGAAAAAAAAAACTAGCTAATCTAACAAGAGTGATTTAAGTTTTACCTTGGAGTGCTTTGTGAATAATCGCGAAAACAATGAACCCAAACAGTTTTAACATATCCCCTGAATTACCGAGGAGCAATACCTCAGCACAGGAGGAAAATTTAAATGAACACGAAGAAGCCGCCAGAATTGCTCAAACAGCGGTAATGTTCGACAAGGCGGAGAAAATCCTAAAGGCGATGCAAACGCCCCAGGCAATCCGCGAATTGCCGCACGGTAACCCCGTCAAATTACACTGCTTCATTAGAGCAGTGGAAAATCTGTTGCCCTTTTTAGAAACTCTTAAAGGGACACCCTTCGAGCAAGTATGGCTTCAATCCATACGCTCGAAAGTAACCGGAGATGCGGACCGAGTTTTAGAAACATACGGGACACCGCTAATCTGGGAAGAAATTAAAGCTAACCTGATAGCTTACTATAACGACAAGCGTGATTCTGTCACGCTTACCCGCGAATTGTTCCAACTGCAACAAGCTGGAACAATAGAAGATTTTTATAGTTCGGTTCATCAATTGCTTTCGCTTTTGATAAACCATACAAATATTTCAACATTCGATCTCAACTTGAGAACGGACAGAATCTCGACACACCAGGAGAATGCTCTTCAAGTGTTTTTAGCAGGACTAAAAGAGCCCATCGGCGGGAACGTAAGAGCCCGCCAACCAAAAAAATTAAAAGAAGCTTTCGATGCTTCTATTGAAGAGAGAAACTATCAAAATAAATGCGGTCTTAATAAGATGGAAACTACAAATCGATTCCAAAAACCGATTGTTGTAGCACCACCTCCCCCACCAAGGCAAAAGAACTGGAATAATTTTAATCATTACCAAAGAGCCCAGTATCAGCCTCAAACGAATCATTTTAATCCACAGCAAAATTTTTCGAGATTACAAATGAATCCTTTTAATCAACGGCAAAATTTTCAAAGACCTCAAATGAATCAATTCCACACACCTTACCAACAACATCAGAACCAAAGCTTTCTAAATCAACCGCAAGTTCCTCCGCGAAACGTATTCGCCCCAAGACCAGTTCAGATGCCGAAGCCTACTCCCATGGATGTAGACCCTTCAATAAGATCTAATAAAATAAACTATATGAATAGACCTCGGAGAGCAATCAATTACCACGAAGGCACAAATATGTCTGATCCTTACGGCCCGTACGAAGGACCAAATTGTGAATACGAAACCTATGATGAAGAAAATTATGAGCAGGATAATTATCACAATGAATCGATGGCTAGTACATCTTTTCAACCTGTGGTAAACAATCAGGAAGAGAGTGTCGAAGAAAATACCACTTCCACTGATGAACTGAATTTTCAGATAATTACGGCCCAAGAAACTCCTCCGTAAACAATTTTATACCGTACATACAAAATCATGCTCGGACCCACTCCGGACCCAAAAAAGCCTTTAGATTTAATACATCTAGATATATTCTTAAAACAACCTAATATATTCCTTTCCTTTTTAGATAAATTCTCGAGATACGCTACATTGATTCCCATCAAATCTAGGAACATTCAAGATGTACGTAAAGGATTAACTAAATACTTTTCCATTTATGGTACCCCAAATTTGATCGTTACTGACAACGAACCTTCAATGAAATCCATCGAAATTAAAACTCTTCTGGAAAACTTAAAAATAGACATCCATTTCACTCCTCCAAACCATAGTTCAAGTTCAAGTAAAGTGGAGAGGTTTCACTCAACTTTGGGCGAAATCTATCGTTGTACTAAGCCTAATTATCCCGACATAAACGAAAAAGAAGTTTTTAGAATAGCTTGCACCATATACAACAACACAGTCCACTCTACCACAAAAACCAAACCCCGGGAAATATTCTACGGAATAAGGGATGGAGAGGAAAGGCCTCTTGATATGGAAAAGATTTTAGAAAACAGAAACAAATTTTACAATGAAATTATTGTACAATCAGATAAAACTAAAAATAAAAATTTGGGTTACCATAATAAGAAGAGAGAACACCCACCGGTCCTTCGAGAGGAAGAAACCGTATATAATAGAAGACAAGGAATAAGGAACAAAGGAAAAGAAATGCATTTCCCAGTCAAAGTTGTCCAAGATAAAGGTAGAACGTTTCTGGACCACTCTGGCAGAGAAATACACAAAGAAAATATTCGGCGAAAATGAAACCATACAAATTATTTTTCTAAATTATAGATGTTGCGGAGCCAACTTTTAAAACTAATTACGCTGACGTTCATCACGACCTCATCATCGAGAACGATACAAATACATGACCTGACCAGAAACCCAGGACTAGTGACGTTACAGACCGGAAACGTACTAATTAAGACTGGACGTCACAGGATATATCACACAATAGACTTGGAAGACTATAGACCATTACTAAACAACATCGCTATCACTATCGACGGACTTAAAATATTCACAGACTTCAGCGACGTTTATATCATATTACAGTCCAAATTTAAGAAAGCCCAAAACACGTATATGAAATTGTTACCAAATAGAAGAAACAAGAGAGGAGCATTCAATTTTCTAGGCTCAGCCATAAAGGCGATTACAGGCAATTTAGATGAAGAAGATCGAATCCAAATAGATAACGATATAAATGACTTAAAACGAGGCAACCAAGAACTTATAAGACAAAATAATATTCAAGTAACTATCAACAAACATCTAGGAAAACGTATAAACAAATTAATAGATTCCGTTAATGAACAACAAAGAATAATCAAGCAACAAATTATATCAGCCAGACAATCTCTAATCACCAACAAACTTGTCAATCAAAATTTCACAGCAATCCGACAGGCATTTAAAATTTCTTATCATGTCGACCTAATACAAGAACACCTAGACTCAATTTTCGAAGTTATACAACTTGCAAAAATAAATATCATTTCTAAGAATTTTCTAGAAGCAGAAGAACTAAAGTTTATCTCAGATAAGTTAGAAGAACAAAATATTACCATTCTACATCCAGACCAAGCATACGATTACCTAGACATCAGAGCCCTCTTCAAGGAATCCATCCTCTACTTCATCATCGGCGTCCCGCAGATTTTACCACATCCATTCACCAGTCTTCTCCTAGAACCACTTCCAATCAACGGTCAAATCATCAAACTCCCTTGGCATAAAGCAGCAATCTACGGAAACTCCACCTATTTCATCAAAGGCAGTTGCCAAAGTATCGGCGAAAATTCCATTTGCGAAGAAGATAAATTAGACGATACCTCAGACGACAGATGCTTCTCCAAAATCATACGAGGCTCCCCAGGAAAATGCACCTTTACGAACTATCGGAATACAACCAACATAAAACGATTGACAGACAACCATATCATCATCATAATCACAACAGTCACACTATCAAGCGACTGTCTACATAACAACAGAGTTTTAACAGGAACGATGCTGTTGTTTTTCGAGAACTGTACAATCTCACTGAACAACAAAACTTTTAGCTCCATTACGTTTCCATCGAGAATTATCCCAACAATAGTGCCTCTGGATGGCGTGAAAATTGAACAAAACGAATTCGAGCAGAACCTGGACTTTCACACATTAAAGAAATTACACTTCCAAAACCGAGAACAACTGGAGATAATTAAAACCCGATATTTCATCCAAACATCAACAAGTTTGGGCCTCTCATCTATATGCTTCATTATAGGCTTGATCGTCATAGTTTACCATTGGTACCAGAAGAAAAGGACACCCAATGAAGAAAAACCAAACATCAGTTCAGCAGACAACCATCATCCCAACACAATTGTATCGGGACGATCCAAACTTGATGAGGGAGTAGTTAACGCAAGCAACATCATTTTCCCCACAGCAACAGAACCGATCACTGTGGAACAGTTTATCGGTAGCATCAATTCGCAAACGCAAGCGAAACAACAATTTAGGACACCAACGTAAAACACCGATTCGGACTCTGTACCTGGACGCGACAACGGACTGGATAGAATGTGCAGCGTAAGGGCTTTAGGTAAATGGCTAGGCTTCATGATGTAAAATTGACAATAATAAAATCAGTCTAACTTGTACTCCCGGCGAAACCGGTCTTTCCTTTCTTTTTAAAAACTCTTCGATATCCTCATGTAACTTAATTTATATATACTAGCTAACCCGGCAAACTTCGTCCCGCCCATTTACTTGATTAATTCTCGAGTAATGCAGAAATTTGTGTTTTATTTGTATGGCAGCCACCCCTAAGAGAGGGGGGAGGGGTATCTAACCACCATAGAAACATTCATTGCACCCTAAAGTTTCCATATGCCTAATTTGGTTTAATTTGCTTGATTAATTCTCGGGTAATGCAAAAATTTGTGTTTCATTTGTACGGCAGCCCCCTCTAAGAGAGGGGGAAGGAGTATCTTAACACCATAGAAACATTTATTGCATCCTAAAACCTCCACATGCCAAATTTGGTTTCATTTGCTTGATTAATTATCGAGTAATGCAGAAATTTGTGTTTCATTTGTATGGCAGCCCCCCTTAGAGAGGGGGGAGGGGTCTCAAAATATCACGAAAACCTTCCCCGGCCCCAAAAACCCCTACATACCAATTTTCCTGTCGATCGGTTCAGTAGTTTCCGAGTCTATAAGAATCAGACAGCCAGACAGACATCACTCCATTTATATATATATATATATATATATATATATATATATATATATATATATATATATATATATATATATATATATATATATATATATATATATATATATATATATATATATATATATATATATATATATATATATATATATATATATATTCGAATTTTTCTATTCATCTCAAATATTTTCCAAAGTAATCTATCATTGTGATTTGGGTGAAGACAAACTCGCAAAATATACGGATGACGCAGATCTGTTCAGCCGTTCTCCCGTGATGATGTTTTACACGTACGTGGGAAAATCCTTCTTTTATGTATAAAGATATTTTCAAAATTTAAATAACAAAGGTTTATTGAAACTGAAAAAAAATAAAATTGTGCGGTGTGATAATTTTCAGATTTAATATAAGTTATGGTTGAACATCAGGATGTGTAAAAATCAAATAACTAGCAATCAAAATTCAAAAAAACTTACTAAAAACAGAAACTTACATTAACAAATATCGCTTCTTTCTACTAATAAGCTTTATTGAGATGAATATAAACACTTTATAAAATGATCACGGCAAAATATGAAGGGTTATTTATCCCAAGACATTATCCTAGATCAGCTGGCGGGCACCGAGGAATAACTACGCGGGCGACCGGTAGATCGCGGACTACGCTTTGATCACCCATGCTATAAATCATTTTAAATTGACTGTTCGTATTCTACAAATGTGAGGAGGATTTTCACTAAAATCAATAGCTCCATCATTCTGAGATTCAAGAGATTCGCAATTGTTCGGGATAAATTTAAAAACACAGTTTTGCAATGAAATCAATAATTTATTCCAAGGATTGCCATAGAGTCACAGGGTCAATATCGCCTCGATAAGCACTATCGGTGACGTTTTACGCAGCATCTGACGAGTTCCTCGACACGAGAATCGCCTGACGGATCTCCTCCCGGATTCTTGCCCACGTGTCAGACGGAATGATTCCATCATTTACATTGGTTCCGTTAACAGTATGGTTTCCGTGGGGTCCGTGATGATGTCCGTGATGTCCGTGTCCATGATGTCCAGGACGACCGCGGGGCCCCCGAGGTCCAAAGCGCTGCGGGTCGGCCATGACTATGGCCACCATCAGAGCGAGTATGAAAACGAACAGTTTCATTTCAAGCGATTGTCAAGTTCCAAGTTACTCACAAGCACAGGATAACGATTGAGGGTGATTGCCGGAGTTGTAAGGGCTTTTATGGTGATATTTTGGTGATTCACAGTGAACTATAATTGCAGCTAAATAAACATAAACTGAGTTGCCGGATCAAATGATACAGTTATTTGGATCGCTAACAGCAAATGTTTGCTATATTTGTTTGTTCTATAGAAGAGTGATCATCCTTCAAATTTGTGTATGTTATTCAAAACATCTGCTAACGTTTAACGTTGAGCCCCGGGCCCACGTCAATTCATGCGGAACGATAGAGGACTTTTCTAAAAATTATTTTATAACTTTGTTATTGTCGTTCCCAGTACCGGCGCTTTCCAAACGAAAAGTCCAATATCGGTTCTAAGAGATCGGCGCAAACCAGATAAAAAAATCCAGTGTCAGTTCCCAGAAACCGACGTGGAACTCATCGTATTAATCAAAAAGCAAAAAAATATTGGTGTACGCTAAAAAAATAAAAAGGTATTGCGTCATGTGCACCGAATATTTTCTCTTCCGATCACCAATTACTTACCTATTGAAGATTTTTTGAGAAATTTATTGTTTAAATTTCAATTCTCTTTTTTTGTTCTCATATTTTCGCACTTATTTCAATACATGCTCAGTTTTGCATAAGCAGGATCCGACCAAATTATGGCAGTGTCATCGAATTGACAAATAAGGAACAAGATAAATGTTTTCAGGCACCGGTTAACGTAAACATCCGCCTTCATTCATTTTTTTACGATAAATGGAGTTCGGAAAGTTTGCTTATTGCCCACTTACTTACCAAAGTTTTCAGTGGAATCGATGTGTCCACCTTATCAATATCTTCCTCATGGAAGGTACACTCTCAAGGTCACAAGATTCATGATTTATACTCCAACTTAACAGCATGTCTCTTCGTCCATTATGATGTGATTTTTGGGAAGAGGTTTTGTCACACAACTTTCAACACACTCAAGAAACAAGACACTACGATACAATGCTTACAATTTTCACCCGTTAAAATTAACCTCAATCTACGGGACAATGTCCGATAACACAACTTTGGGGCTGTCCACATACCACGTGGACAGACAAAGCATGATTTTAGACTCCCCCCTCCCCCACCGTGGACAAGCGTGGACATTTACTAAACCCCTCCCCTCTTGTCCACGTGGACATTTTTTGCATTCTATCGGATCAAGGAAATAATTGAATTGCGCTTTATTAAATTTTATTTTATATAACCGGAACTGTAACGTTAATCTCGTTTTATCGTGATTGTAATATTAATTCCAACGATCGGCTTTGTAAAGAAAAAAGGAAATTGGATTCATTAGAAGTCGTGTTTTTCCTGTCCTTTGAGTTTTTTACTAACATTACCCAAGAATTAATTCGTATCGCTCTTCGGTTTCTTTCAAACTCCACATATGTAGTCTTGATTTTTCCGTTGTCGATTTCCGTATTAAAACATCACTTATAGGTTTCAAACAGATTGTTTTGAGATTTGGCACATGCTATCATTACATACGAGGGTCGTTCAAAAAATAAGTTTCAGTGCCTCAGAAATCGCGGAAAAATAAAGTTAGGACAGAAAACAAGGCGATTTTCGTAATCTACGTTTTATTTTTTTATTTTTCTACATAATCGCCGTAACGTTCGAAGCATTTTTCATAGCGTGGCACGAGTTTTTCTATTCCGAGCGCGAAGTGCGTAGCGTCCAACTTTTTGAAGTACGATGTAACTGCGTCACGAATTTCTTCAGTGTTATCGAATCGTTGACCGCCGAATGCCTGTTTCATCACCGGGAATAAGTGATAGTCGCTAGGGGCGAGGTCTGGGGAGTAAGGAGGATGCTCGAAAACAGTCCATTTGATTTTTTTCAATTGCTCTTGAGTTACGCGAGCAGAATGGGGCCGCGCATTATCGTGGATGAGGAAACTGAAACTTATTTTTTGAACGATCCTCGTATCTTATGACAAATCCTAATACAAATTCTTAGAGAATCGTATCTTGGAAGCCTGTCTGATCAAAATACGATGTTTGACAAAGTTTTTGGAGAAACCATTATATTAAAAAATATAGCAGTTTGCTGGGAAAGAATGAAACGTAATGCAGTATGAGAATATAAATTTATTATTTTAAGTGTCAAGATGAGTTTAATTGCATATATCATGCCGTCCGGGAACTAGCGCATCGCGAATCAATGAAAATCTGTTCAACTGTCTAAAACATCACGGTATTTCAAATCCTGTTACGATTTGAAGAAGGTCTAACCACCGACAGAGAACCAGGAGATCGAAGCAAAGGTAACTGATCCCAAAACTCACTCGAAAGTGGTTGCTCTTTTCAAACGGACCCCGGATTTGTCACCGATAGATGGGGAGAAAATGGTACGAGCTTCACAATCCTAAATTCAAAAAACAAATGGTGGTTTGAAAAATGTCGAGACAAAAGTTGTCGTTATGGATGATGGAATGTACTGTAAGGCCGTTGTTTCCGAAAAGACTGGACAAAAAATGTAATACCTCGTTAACATAGATCTGCAAAGTGCCCAGAAAAACACAAAATAATAAATTGTCAACTTCCAGAAAAAGCTGCATACTGAAAAATGAACCTTTCGTAACTCCTGAAACAATAAACTAGGATTCTTTTTTGAAAGAAGTCCTTTCAGAAGATGTTGTCTTTTACTGACGTGAGATTATATGCCTTTTTGACCCGTCTTGGTAAAACCGTCACTATTCAGATATGACCAAACGTTCATGAAGTACAACAAAAAATACTTGCTAATTAACGACTTACTTGACTTACTTGGATTTCGGACAGTTTCCTGTCCAAAAAATCTTACCTAGATGGTGTCCCTGGTAGATTTAAATTCACATTCATGGATAAATTTGCTCGTTAGTTCGTGATTTGGCAAGGTATTTGCCCTGGTGGAGCGAAAGTCAAGATATTTGTGACAGTCTTGTTTGTTTGATGGACTGTTCCGGTTGTTTTGGTTTGAATTTAATTGACAAGAACCTAGATCCACCCAACTGTCCTCAATTCCACCCAATAGAAAAATATTAGGTAATTTTGAAGCGGGGGATAAAGAAGATTGGAAAAATAGCCAAGAACACTGCACAGACAATAAAACTTCGGGACATACTATCGAAAGATATTGATACCACAGCTGTGCAATGTTGGATTGCGGGTATCACAAGGAAAGTACGCAGATATATCAGAAATGAAGAGAAATGCGTAATGCGTACTCTTGCTTATCTAACTCATTTGATCCCGAGTGATTTCTATCTGAGTTAGTCTCAAAGTACACATTACAGTGAAGAAATTCAACAATATGAGAAAAAGATGGATGTTCGACCGGGCATTTTTCAATTTTTTTTATTAAAAAAATACAAATTACAAAGGGTGGACAGTTTAAAAAAATCTGATCTGAAATTTGAATAAATTCTGAAGGTAGGAAGGTATTGTATTATAGAGACTTTAAACTTTTGCAGTTCATTCGTCTCTAGCCTTGAGAAAGGCCCTTTGAAAACTCTACTCTATTCTACTCCAGCGCTACCACCTCCGCCCTCTTGCCTTGAGAAAGGCACTCGATCCCTCGCCGTCCAGCCCGTCCAGCAACGATGTTGTCCAGTCGGTGTCCACACAAAGAATGTAAATTCTGAACAAATTTCAGACTTCATTTATACTATACTCATTAACCGTGTCTACGTGGACATTGTTCATAACCCCTACTCCCCTCACCATTGACAAGCGTGGCCATTCGCGTACAACCACACCCCACCCCCCCTAAAGTTGTCCACGTTGTATGTGGACAGCCCCCTTTTGTACAGCAAAAATTTGCTCAATTTTATTGTCAATTTTTCTGGGTTTTCCGTGCATTTTGAACCACGTTCCGAATTGTTTGATCATCCCAACTTCTCCGGGAGGCAACGAAAAAGTGTAACACCGCTTCGGGTCAACCATTCTAATACGCCTAGATGTAGTCCAAACAGCGGCACAGGGAAATGTGATACTGTCACAGTAAACCACCAATTTTTAGACCGTAGGATTTTTATTCAAGACGTTTTGCATTCGTTTCATTGGGTCTATTTGCTAATCTGGTCAAAGATTGGATTTGAGCAATTAACCATATAGAAGCGTGTTCGGTTGTGGATTCTTCATTCTGTAATTGTTACTGTGTGAACGATAGGTATTGAGTTTGGTTGGTTAAATATCGTTATATGTTGTGTCTGAACAAGAAGCTTTCATGTTAATAGTAAAAGTAACTGTTATAGGTGGAAATTTAATGTCTGGTAAGTAGTCAGAATAATTTTTTCTCTCATGATTGTTCGGATGATTCCTGTTGGTTTTACAATCGGTGAATTAAATTCGGATCTTCCGACCTACTTTTTAAGATGTACTTTTGGATGAAAAAAAACTTTTTAGAATTGATCGTGTATGAAATTCATTAACAACTACGACTAAATATAGTATAGTTGCAATATGAAAATATAATGAATTTCAAAGTGAAAAAAGTGATAGTAACACGTATCAGTAACATTCTTGAATTATCACATAGTTTTTTTTTCTTTTTTTATTGTTATATTTGAAAAAGTTGTGTTTGTTCTTCATGTCGGCATTATATTGGAGTTTAGATCCAATTTGCAAATGTGTTCATTTGTTTTTAATGTATCTCCTATCTAGTTCTACAAAATCTAATCATCAAAAAATAAAACCACTAAAATAACCTGCCATGTATTGCAAAACAATTACAAATCCAAAAAGAAGTAAACTGGAAAAGTAGTATTAAAAAGTAAGTCAAAAACAAATCACTACTGCAGAGATGGGAGAAACATTTCAGTAAAAAGGTTGCGTTACCAAATCATAGCATGACGTTCAATTGCTGATCGAAATATTTACATTCTCTAAACCGATTGAACTTTTCACTGTCGATGAATACAACGATGGACTCTGTTGTGAAGGGTCATTGTTAACACGTTGAGCCCCGTGTCGGTCCCTAGAGACTGACATTGAACTTTTCGCTAGAAAAACGTGGATCACTGGGACTGACAGTTACAAAATAATAAGAACATGGTTTATTTTCGGAATTTCTGACTATTTCCTTTTTCTAATAAAATAAATATCTTTGGGAGCGGGGACCGACACTGATATTGTGCAAATGCTCTCGATACGAACTGTATGAAAAGCACAGCAAGAACAATCCGGATCTCAATATGTTATGGTGAAGGTGGCGCTCATTTCTTTCATCTCCCTCCCTCACCCTTCGCCAAAAAATGAATAATTTTGCGAAACAGTGTGAAGAAAATGATCGTTTTCGCACACTTCCCATCAAGTAATATCAACCAAACTCTAATCGACTACTCACTAGATATTAAATTTTTATCTGCTGTCGCACTGTATAGTGAAAAACGTCGGCAAACTCGAGCTAGTGCTCTGAAAATTAAATTTTCATTTTTCAATTTTCGGCAATGGTTTTGTTTGTATTGATGACAACATCGTTATTTTTTCGACAATGATGCCAGACAACATCATCGAACAGCTATAAAAACCACTCAATAAAATGTTATTCCTGAGTCATAGCGTTTCATGTCATGAAAATGAATAGAATAAAATTGTGTTGATATCAATACAATTATTATTTTTTAAGTTGGTAAAACTTACATTATAGACCCATTATAATGTAAGTTTTACCAACTTTAACATTGGGTAAGAAAATTGTATTGCAGAGCTCGGAACACTGCAATGGCTGCCTATGCTTTCAAAAACAGTAAACGGAAAAGTATTACATTCAATCATGCCTCGGTTAAGGGGCGTATAATCAGAATATTACTTCCTATGCAAATGCACCTTCTATACATATTTATATTTGAAATTGTTCATCGGAACATATCGTTCATACATTTTATTTTAGTGTTGAATTGTTATTTTTTTGTATTCTAAAGACTCGTGTCAATGAAGCGCCACACAGTCTGATAAGTGAATTGTTCTATTTACGTGTGCTTTGCTCTTCTCTCACAAACACTATTACGCCATTTTTACACGTGGGCTTACCTATACTACTACAATGGTTAGCTTCCACCTTCACCTTAAGCTAAAATAAATGTTCATATCTATTTTTAGGGAAAAAAAATAAATGCATAATTATAATCAATTTCATACAATTATTAACGCCCCATTTTATTTCACAATCTTTCACCACATTTCACGCAGCTTGAAAATTTCAAGAACTTGTTTGATTCTTTGTAGAAAAACAAGTCATGGGCTTTTTGATGCTGTTCAAAGAAGCGTTTACCATTAACTCTTCGGTGTGGCAATTATAATATATCAATATTTAGAAGACTTTTAAAGGTATCTGGGAATACTCCAAATTTTTAAGGCTGCAAAAAATGTTCGATATTAATTTCAGAGTCATCTATCTAGAAAAACCGCGATTTCAGAGCGCCGGCAATGATTTATGTTTAAATTTCTTGAAAATGCAAGCAGTTCATAAATTTTTCACTGGGAACGTTCTATTTAGAATCCACTGTGAAAGATCGCGTAGTTTTTTCAATAAAATAAATAGTGTGTTTGATGAAAAAATCAATTTTTCAATTATACCTTTGTAAGGCTATCCAAAAAAAATTTGCTGCGCTAAAATATTGTTTTAGTTTTTACATAACCAAAGATGCAATAAAGTGCTTAGAGGCAAATGAACTGCAAAGTTTAAAGCCTCTCAAAAACAAAGAATGGAATGGTAATAAAGTGAGCGGCAAACAGCGCTTTTTATTTATATTGCCACCAATTTCTTCAACTGTTACAATAATTTATTTTTTATAAAAGGTAAATACGTGTTCTACCTCATGTAAGAAAAAATGTTCAGTAATAAGAAAATTTAAAGGCATATCTTCCAATTCTATTTTGAATAATTGAGCAAAAATGTTGAGTTCTGCTTTGTACCTATGTACCTGCTTTGTAGTCCGTGTTAGGATAAAACATTCCGGAGAGCAAAAATACATGTGAATACAAAAATACTCACGGCTTGCAATAGGATGGAATGAAGGTAATGAATTATAGAGCATTTAAACTTTTGCAGTTCATTCATCTCTAAACTTGAGAAAGACCCTTGGAAAACTACTATTCGTGTATTACTCCTCCACCCTCATTGCCTTGAAGAAGGCATTCGAACCCTCGCCGTCCAGCTCGTCCAACAAACGATGTTGTCCAGTCGGTGTCCTCGCGAAGAATGATGAATCAATAACTTCATCTTCAACTTTTCATACTATAGAGGCTTTAAAATTGAGAGTTCATTCGCCTCCACTATAAGAAATGATGATTTTCCGAGGCTTCTTGGTCTAGTAATCCGTGTGGAAACACATTTCGGTCTGCATACATGGATCTGTGCCACGTCATTTGTTTTCTTCTTTCTTTCTTTGTTTTGAAGAGGCTTTAAACTTTGCAGTTCATTCGCCTCTAATTTGTTTTCAAATTGTATTCCGCTTTTAAGACTTGAAACATCTGAAATCCGGTATCATTTTTCATTTTATAGCACCGGTTGTAGTGGGCATATCTGATATCTCTTGACAGCTAACTATTTGGAAAACCAGTATCTTTCGACGGTAAAAATTTAGCGTTGATCCGTTTTGTTTTGAAAAGTTGGAAAAAATAGAAACCATGAGAAGAAATTTGATTTTCGACACCCAAACTAGCATTGGCAGAAAACATTTCATCTTTGACAGAAATGATGCCATTCCGTGTGCTGGAGAGTCAAATGCGCAAATAATGAGCTGTTTTAAAAGCTTAAAAATGGTTTGTATGTATGCGAGCAGACATCTCTTTCTGGTTTCTTTTCTCATTTCATTTGTGATTGTGCCAGAAAAAAAAGTCCATACAACGTCAATGGGGATCGAACCAAGGCCGGCTGGAATTCAAAGCTTTTTCACACGACCACGCTATCCACATGACTAATGGTGCTTCAGCAGTTATTCAGCAAATACGTGATAATATTGCAAAATGCTTACCAGTATTTGTGAGTCATGACATTTTCTGTTATGTTATGTCTCATTTTATGTCATAAATCGGGATGACAAAACATGAGCTAAAAATCTATTTTAGGTGTACTATATGGTCAGTCACCTACAGTAAAATCACCCGACAAAAGTAGAAAATATTTAGTATGACTTACGTATTCGACCGTTATCTACTGGGAGAGGAAATGATGTCCAAAGTATGGCCTACTACTGCTGATACGATATAACACCAACATCACTGTTATACTGTCAACTGCGAGGTATAGGACATTGGGCCTGATTCTCGAATACACTTCAAATACACTTCACGGAGGAAACGGAATGAAACGTATCCGCGATGACAACGGTACGGTGTCGACATCTGGATACGAGATTGGTTCCCCACTAAACTTATCATTATAATATCAAATTATCTTCAGATGAAATTTTTGTATGAGATTATTATATCACATGAAGAAAACAAAGTATTCCACTCACATTGAATACCAGTTTGATACGAAGAAGTTAATTTTCATTAATGATTTTTTATTTGAAAAGTGCTCATTCTGCCTGAAAACTCATTAGTATCTTCGACTAACTCGTAAAACGTAGTTCAGTGGTGTGCCGTTTATTACGTTTCCACCTTGAAGTGTATTCGAGAATCAGGGCCATTATGTAAAGGTGGCCGTACACTGTTTGCCCGGAGGTCAAATATTTGATATTTTTTGACAGATAAGGTTTGATTTGATATTTGTACAAACACTATTTTGTTTGTCACTCTTCCATTTTCAACAGTAGTAAACAATATGAAACACCGAACATGGAAAAAATCAACTGAAATATTCAAGGTAAACTAACCATATACTGACAGGTTCGAAGAACAGACTGAAAAAATATTTTAGGCATCCAATAATTGAATATTTGCTTGTCGTGTTTTGTGTAGAATATATTTGATCAGTACACGTTGGACAAAATTTATCTGTCAAAAAGAGTCAAATATTTGGCTTCGGTCAAACAGTGTATGAGCACCCTAAGTGTAATTTTTCTTTCACGCACCTAACAGAATCAAAACTGTAAAGGCATATTTTTTTCAACAATTTTTCTGAAAATAACAAATTATCAGCTTTTTGCTATTTTTTACCTGTAACCGATCCCGAGATACAACTGGTTTTTTGATTCCGAATGCTAGTTTTACAGTCAAATTTGTGAGGGCAATTTTGATTGAATACACCCTTTATTGTGCGTCTTTGAGCGTCCCTACAGATGTGCAAACGACTTCAGGAGCCGTTTTGAATTTCATACTATACTTCATATATTTGTATGAAATTCAATGCGGCTTGTAAAGTTGAAAGAAAACAAGAAATTACTCGAAGTGATCATACCAACGTAGCTATGATGCCGTGTGTTTCACAGCAGTTTTCAATTTCATTTATTATTTATTCACAATGACACAACATCCCATTAACACGTTGAACCCCGTACTTTCCATTCAGCCCGCATCAAGAGTATTCGCACTAGATCAGTGTCGGTCCCAACTCCCAAAGATTTTTATTGTATTAAAAGAAAAAAGTTTGAAATTCGACTAGAAAGTAGTCTAATATTGTAACACATCCGATAACAAACCATATATTTTTTTTTATTTTCTCATTTTGTAACTGACAACGAATCAACGATTTTCTTGCACCACCTGGTTCATCGCCGTATATTGTTCTGAGCACTCAGCGTTCGCAAACACCAGTCTTCGACCATTGTCCATGCTTCATGCCCATAGAGTACAACCGGTCGAATCAGGGATTTGTACATGGTACACTTCGTACGGGGTTTGCTGGACCTCAAGCATTTGCGGAGCCCATAGCGCGACCTCTGTTGACTATACATCTTCGAATTTCACGGCCCTTGTTGTTGTCAGTTGTTATCAACGAGCCAAGGTAGACAAATTCCTCTATCATCTCGAACTCGTCGCCGTCGATCACAACACTTCTACCAAGAAGAATTCTGTTGGGATCAATCCCTCCTGATAGCATGTATCCAGTCATAGACGCATTGATCCCAAGCCCAATCAGCTCTGCTTCGCGTTTCAGTCGCGACCTTGAAATCAACTAATATGTGGTACGTGGGGATCTGATATTCGCAGCACTTTTGGAGGATCTGTCGCAGTGTAAAAATCTGGTACGTCGTTGAGCAACCGGTCATAAAACCGGCTGTTAAATTGGTTTACTATTGGCGATAGAAGGCGAAAGAGATTCTGAGACATAATTTTGTAGGCACCATTCAGGATCGTGATTGCACGATAGTACCCCGTCCTTCTACTGCTCCGGCAACTGTTCTGTGTCCCAGATCCTGACTGTCAACCGGTGCATACACTCTACAACCTCCCTTGAAGAGCAGCTGCTGCGTGATTCTTTGGCTGATTAATGGCCTCCTTAACTTCACCCATCCTCGGGGCTGGTACGTCGTCGTTGTTCACTGCACCGGTGTAGTCCTCATCAACACCGTCTTGGTTTCCCGTCTGCGCGCTGTTCATGTGTTCATCGTAGTGCTGCCATCACCCTTTGAACATCTCGCGTTCGTTCGTCGAGATGTCTCCTTCCTTGTTCCCGCACATTTCGGCCCGCGGTACAAAGCTTTTGTGCGAGGTGTTTAGTTTCTTGAAGAACTTCCGCGATTCTCGAGAACGATGAAGCAGAGATGTGTTTGCAGCCTTCGCTTCGATCTGTATTGTTCCTCGTTTTGTGGAATCACTCGTCGCAGCATGGCTGCACGTGCTGCGTCATTCTCGTTCAGAAGCGCTCGGCACTCGTCATCAAACCATGCGTTCCATTTTCCTCCTTGTTCTCCTGTGCTGCTAATTGCTACTTTCAAGGTGTTCCAGCACTCATCGAGGGGAACAGCATCCAGTTCGTCTACCCCCGGTAACGCAGCTTCAAGACACTGCGAGTATGTTGCAGCAACGTTCGGCTCCTGTAGTCGTAGTAGGTAATACCGTGGTGAGCGCTGGTGTCTTATGTTATTGACGACTGACAGTTTAGAACGCAGTTTGACCATCACCAGGTAGTGGTCTGAATCGATGTTAGCTCCACGATAGGTTCTGACGTCGATGATATCCGAGAAGGGCCGACCGTCGATCAAAACGTGGTCTTATTAACACTTATGGGAACGTTAGATTTCAAATATAATCTCCATAGCCAATTAACTGCAATTAAATGAAAATTTGTGTTAAACAGCAAACGATAGAATTCTTGGTTTGAATTGAGATAGTCAAAGTAAACTCAAAGCTAGATTCCGCAAAAGCCGTGTAATGCAAAAAAAAAGAACTAAGGGCAACGAAAAAGAAAATGCACATTTTCAAGAATAGTTATCTATATTTCAAAGTGGTTTTTTGTTGTTGTTGTTTTCAATCACTTAGCAGTATCCGGGTGAGGATTAGAGCTACTCTTCACTCACTCTCAATGCATGCCGTTATACTCTTTCTTTGTGCCGTTACAAAACCTGTCTTCTTCCACAAAATGACCAAAATATTAGACTCGAAACAATGGAAAGCCATTTTATCATCGCGTGTTACTTCAAATATCTGGGAAATTGGTAATGTGGTCTTTTCCTTTCCTACACATTCAAGATAAAAATCCTGAGACCAAGATGAGTCCATCACTTCATTTTACGAGTGTATTTTTCAGTCCTTTTCGTTTACTCTGTTTCACACTTGAATGCCGTAAATTTTCATCAACGAGAAAAATTTCAAAATGTTTAACTAAAGAAAGAAAACACGACCAAATTCACCCCGAAATGATCGCTTCCTAGTGTTCCTTCTGTGTTCTCCTCCTGCCTAAGCGCTTTGCTGCTGGAATACGCGCATACTGTATACTTCGATCACATCAATCACATATCTCGCGTGTTGCATGGGACTCCCTCCCTTTCTCTCACACCCTACTGTATTCCTGAGGAACCAGCCCCAGAAGATACCGCTCGCGCTCCCCAACACCCTAGCTAACAAACTATGCTGCTGCTGCTGCTGCTACTCTTGTCACACCTATTATAATTGCCCTAAAATGCAGATCCTCCCCCAATGCAGGGTCCACCAGAGAATGCCACTGTTTCTGCTGTTCCGTTTGTGAACTACCGGCAGGGTAGAACAAAAAAAATTAGAAAATTGTCTAATACATCTATGATACAGGATATTATAAAATAAAAACAATAAATAGATAAGGAAATCTCCTTTTCGCTTTGCGTGTTTCGTTTTTTTTTGCTTTGCTGCTTGCATCTTACATCTTACATACTTTGCCTATCAACGATCCGTTTCCACCCACTCACAAGTTCGCAGTTTGGATCATATCAATTTCATAGGAGTATATTTTTTTTCATTGTTCTGAGGATTATCATTAGAGAGACACATAAACGTTTTGATTTAATCACGGGCAACCGATCAAATCGGGCGGAAATGTCTCTGTGGTTTTAGATTTAAGAGCAAATTGGTTTTTCAAGTTAATGTTTTTGTTTCTGATATAAAAATGATTCAAAAAATTGTTCAAGTTGCTATACTGATAAAAAAAAAAGGGAAACAAAAGCATAATTGCGATATTTACATCTAAACAGCAACGGAAAATCACGTTTTTTTTTACGGAGAATGTATAAATCCTGCCGCAGTTGGACTGACGCTGCTTTTCACTGCTCCGCCTTTTTTCTTCTACTGTGTCACATGCGTTCGTTCCAGGAGCAGCTTAGAGCTTAGGCGTAATTCCGGAAAACAATGTGTTTAATAAATAACTGCAATGGCGCAGCCGCCTTCCCCGGGAGCAGGAGCGGCGCGGGCTGATGACGAAGGATGATGACGACGACGACGGAGATGACTTTAATAACGGCTAACTTTAGAAACACTAGCGCGGCTGGTAAGGGTAGTAGTAGTTGTGGTTGCTGTTGCGAACAGGACACTGTGGTGGGCGTAGCAAATCATGTCATGTTAACTCCCAGCGCGCGGCTCGAGTACTCGTACACCACATAGCTGATCGAGACGGCTGGCAGCACCTTGATGAAGTTGGGCGTGATGCCACGATAGAGACCAAGGGGACCCTCGGTTTGCAGAATCCGCTTGAACACGTTCGTCATGTTTGGCTCGACGGCAGCAATTCCATCCACCGGGTTCTGCGAGCCAATGGTCACCGCTAGCGAGGAGAAATTTAGGAAAAATGTTATACATGCTATTCCATTTGAATTCGAAGGTCGATTTTTTTTTTGTATTTTTTTATTTGGCTTAAATTTCGCAGACGCATTCTGCCATTCTACGCATAGTTGTCCCATGTTACTTTTAAACAGTTTTTACTTTTCATCATAAAACTATGTTTGTATGCCTTATTTTCCGGAAAAAGATAAATAAATATATTGTTTGCTCCCAGCCTTTAAAAAAACAACATGAAGCTCAATTGTCTCATGTTGATATTCTAGGCATAACTGTTCCACCATGTTTTTTGTAGATCCATAATAAATTAATCGGTTTAAGTACGAGAATTTTATGTCATGCTTTCAGCAGGGCTTATGCACTCATTTCTATCTTGAAAGAACGAACAAATTCCCAAACAAATAAAAAAAATTAACAGAACACGGGTACACCTTGTTCGAGAATGCCTAACAACAATGAGATTTATATTCTGCAAAGGTGTTGCAGATCACTCCCTTCGTCATAAAACGATGTTTCATGCATAATCTTTCGGAAAAACACAAAAAACTTAAAGCTTCTGGTAGACAAAATGGGGTACAAAACTTTGATTGCATTTTTCTCAGTTGCGTAGAACGGCAGCATTCTTTAAGATCAAAAAGGACGCATTCTTGTTTTTCCATTTTGATTCTAGCCTTACTTTTGAAAAGGGCCTAAACGAAAATTGCTTGAAAATTTTGAAAAAAAAATTAATACTCTGCTGTTCTGTAATTTTTATGATTTTATTGTTATCAAGGTAATTAAAATCATTGCACGGAGTTTAAAAAAAACAGAGTTAGTACAACAGATAAAACTATGACCATTTTCAGTAACTTTCTTATTCCCATTAGAAGTAATAAAAATTCTATAGGTGTGAGTTAACAGTAAGGTTTGAGGCCCTGAGATCCTGAGGCATATTATCAAAAACACTATATGCATCCTTCTGAGTGTAACCTTTTTGTCACATTTCGAACTGAGCGATTCGATTCGTTGATCTTATGGCTTTTTTCCGGATCTTCGCTTCCGATCAACAGTCAGACGTTCGTCGACTCGTTCTATGCTACCAGAGAATATATTTTTTGCGCGAGTGCTTCGAGAATATATCGCGAATTCCATGGTGATTCGCGATATATTCTCGAAGCACTCGCGCAAAACTTTTTCGCGCACGCACTGTTCTTTCGTCGCCATTTTGAAAACTTTTACGCGCCTGATGACGTTAACTCACAGAGTGTAAATATACATTGTATACGCGAAATTTCAATTAATTTAATCCTACGGATCAAAAGTCAAAACAATTTGAGTGTGTGCGGAATTGAAACGGTACACCGTTCACCTGACATGTTTTCAATAGTATTGAATATCATTCTTGGGGGTCTCCGTAGCCACATTGGTTGCGCGTTCGCTTAGTAAGCGATCGATCGTGAGTTAGTTCAAAACTCAGGACCCTCATTGACCATCTTTGTGTTGTTACAGAATAGCTACGTCCACGCAACAATCATCAGCGATGGAGATCGATCCACGGTCGAAATTAGATCGATTCATCCATACAACTGCTCTGCTCTGCAAGACACATCGGGCTGCTGTTCTATAAATAGCTCAACAATGATCAATCAACTTTCTCCGCTGTCCGGTGGTCTAACTGGATAATGGAAGAAAATACAATACAGAATACTCTTACGCCTAAATGGCTACTGTGTAAATGTACCATATGCAATGGTATAGAAGGAATACTGGCGAATGGCAACTATGTAATGTAATGTGCTATAATTATAGATATGATAACCATGTGACATGTACACGATTAAAATTCGGCTCTGTTACAGCTAAAATGCTAATGAGCCTGAAATAAATAAATGGGATAAAAAAAATATCATTCTTCCTGCATTTTCTCCGAAAGTTCATCCTTGGTAGAGAAAAACCGCGCTGATTGAATTGAAATTTCGAATTTTTGTTTGTTGAATTTTTCATCAACTCATTTCAAAGGGTTTCTATCAGGAGAATGGCTTGGTCAAGGAAGAACTGATACTTCATTTGCATCAAACTATGATTTTAGCCGCATCGATGTATGTTTGAGGTCGTTATTTTGCTGGAAAAGTCTATTGAGAGGCATATTTTCTTCTGCGTAAGGAATCATTACCTCCTCTATATTGGCTTGTAATCGACAGCATTCATTGTGTTCCTGATTCGGAATATAGGATCCAAACCATACGAGGAAAAACAACCCCAAACATGATATTTGCACCACCATGTTTCACTTTTTTTTTCGTGAATAAATTTATCTCAGTTTGGTCGTTCCACAAAATAATCAGCTACAACTACTCATCACGAGGATTTCTCACCAGGTCTCTTTCCTCAGAAGTGCAGTGGCGATTTCTCCTCAGTCTAGTTGTTCTGACAGTGAAATTAGAAATTATTTACGATGAAATTGAAAAAAAAAATATTGCTGCAAGATTAATCAATCCTACAAGTTGTGGAGCCGATCTGGCGTGGAGGTAACATCCATACTTCTCACGCTCAAGACCACGAGTTCAATTCTCACTCCTGACATTCTTCCAAAATGGAAGGTAAAAGAGACGAACCAGCCAGAAGCGTTGAAAGTCACTATAATAGAGAAAAAAAATCCTACCAGTTACAGGAGATCAATTGAAACCAGCTAGAATTAAACACACACCTATTTGATTGTCCAACAGTTATATCAAGTATTACAGCGGACAAGTAATGAAGTTTATTGCACAGGGCACCAACAGAAATGGACGAAAAAGTCATAATTTAAAGCAAAAAGTTGGATTTTTGAAATGTTTCTTATAATTGTCTTTAGACCTGATTTTGTGAAAATAAGTAAATTCTTCTCGAAAAATAAAAAAAAGATTTGTTACAATGTGTATTTTATTTACACTACTCAATTATTCTTTCAGCATACCGACAACTATCTACTCATTCCGGAAAACTTACTTCTAGGTTAAAAAGGCTCGAGAAACATTCAAAAACGACCAAAAGTTGAGAATTTTCGGTAAATTTTATTTTAAAATCATTGTGTCTCAAAAACGGTAGCATTTAGCAACGTTTTGCCGTACACCCACCCTATTGACTGCAAATTATGAGTACTTTCATAAAATCAGGCCTGAAAATAATTAAAAGAAACATTTCAACAATTTTCAAAAATCCAACTTTTATAAAAAAAAATCATGACTTTTTCGTCCATTATTTCGCCATGTTGGTGCCCTGTGCAACAAACTCCATTAGTTTTTCGCTGCAATATTTGATATATATAAAAAAAAAATCAATAACATCTTTTTTGAGAAATTAGAGTTTTCAGTGTTGTTCTCGATATAAAATAAAAATTAAACTTTTTTTTAACAGTGCATATTTTCTCTATATAGCCCCAAATAACCTGAAAGATTGCGGAAGACACCAAATCAATCGGTTTCTAAGCTATATTTTTTTGAAAATTTTCAAGCAATATTTTTTGGCCCTTCTCAAAAGCAACGCTAGAATCAAAATGGGAAACCGATGAATTGTCCTTTTTAGTCATAAAGAGTGCGTCTGCAAAATTTCAACCAAATTGGAAAATACAAACATAAAAGTTATTAAAAAATCGTCATTTGTGTGAGCGCAGTCGAAGTGTCTTACCTTGTGCCTGTAATCGGGTCCGCACCAGTGCCAGCGGATAGGAGCAAACCTGTCCGAGTGTGCTGGAGGCGCTACCGCACGCCAACAACAGCCAGAAACTCGGTTGTTCCGTCTCGTAGTGGCTGAGATACTTCTTCTTCAGCGTTTCGTACACGGCTAGATCGATACCGGCGTACGGTATGATGCCGAGCATGTTTGGAATGTAACCGCGGTAGAATGAGCGAAGACCCTCGCGGCGGTAGATCTTGCTCGCCGCGTCCATTATACTACTGTACTGTCCGGTTTTCCTTAACGCTAGTCGGGTTTTTAATACTTCTAGTGGATAGATTGCGGTTTGGGACACACCGCCGGCACAGGCTCCCGCCAGGAACCGCTCGTAGATGGTCATCTGGCGCTTGTCGTTACCCCGGATCAGTCGCTTGACCTGTTCGTACGCGGCAAACTTGATCGCCGACTCGGGAGCAATTTTCAGCACGTTGATGAAGTTACCCCGCCAAAGGCTGCGGACACCACCCTCCTTCAGCATGTACTGCAGACAGTCTGAGATTCGCTGTTTAGTTGATTGCACCTGTTATGAAAAAAAAACACACACATTTCGTGAAAAACTGTTTGTTACTTCCGTTGATTCAATGGGCATTACCTGCAAGAACACCTTGAGACGATCGAGTGGGGCCGTACACGTCCGGGACACCGCACCGGCGATGCCACCTGCCGCCAGGTGCCGCCACCACATGCCGCTCTGCATTTCGCTTTGCGTGAAATCATCAGGTACGTTCAGATCCTCACCGATATCCAAATACTGAAAGTGAACAGAATGATGCAAGGGGGAACGGATTAGAATAGTTTTGAATCAACTTGCTGGATAAGAGGTCCTTGTCATGTGTTGCATTCCTAGGATAATAGGGGAGGGGCTACTATTTTTGGAAGAATTTGGCTCGTGTGAAGTTAACGAAAAAACAGACTAAATAGAGATTTGCAAGGCCTACTCTATGGATGCATTTTCTTATAATGATTGATGATGGGGGGAAAACATGCCACAAGAGTAGGCTTTTGTTGATAATATGCATTCCTCTGAGGACAGCCTAGAACTGGAAAAAATCCAGCAAGAGCAACGAAAACTAGGGCCCCACCGATCGAAAAATAATAACAAAAACGTGAGTGATAACAGTGTTGTCCCCTTTGCAGCGCTGCCGCTGCTGCCCTATTCGTGCGATGATCGTTGTGTATACATACACAACAAATGGCACGCGCTAGACCTGTGCCAAGTCGATCCAAGCAGTGACGTCAGGCCAGGCTTGACGTCTGGAGAGAACCCACCAATGACTGAGTGACGCGGACACGCTTTCAAGACGTGGATGCTACTGTACCAACATCCCCATACACACGCCACTACTCCAAACAGATGATCAAAGTTCAGCACAGACAAGCGCGTGTGGCGTATTAGCGCTTTGAATGGCGCGTTTGAGCAGCGCGCGAGCGGGAGCGATAAGTGACAACGATAGGAGCTTTCATCAAACGCTTTTAGGAAAAACCTTGTGCCAAATATAACCGGATGGTTTACTTTCAAATTTTGTGGTACAATTTAAGGAGAGGTTAAGGAAGTCTGCTGCTCAAGGTTATCAACTTGTGTTATTTTTGACTCTAAAGGTTTCCTTGGCAGTGACTTATCGAATACTGCGAGTAGAAAGATTTATTTACCCGTAATGAGGTCGCACAATTGTCGTCAAATATTCCACCAGAATAATAAATAAAATAATGAATCAGTTTGATCATGTAAACCATTGAATGTCCATAGTGCTGGAATGTTTGGTATCTTTGGCCCATCTTCAACTTGAGTGTGGGCCACTGGAAGTTTACTCTTCAATACACTGTGTGTGTCAATGAATTCCAGAATTCAAACGATATCAAATTATTATCTATTTCGCATATTGCTACATAAAAAGTATTTGGATAAGGGCGAGACTGCACATGGAATACAGAACGTTCCTCGCATGAGAGCATCTTTAAATGCTGGATTTCAACTAGTTACAAGAAGATCCAAATTACCCAATTGCAACCATTTAACTTTTAATAAGTTCTTGAAACAAATAGAGTCTTGCAAAAAATGTTATTGAAGTATATAAAATATCTTGCGACGAATCTTCTGAGAATAACAACTCATTGCCTTTTTAACACCAATCAAACAAAGCAGAAAAGACGAAACTGAACCAAACTATACACGAGAAGCTCACGACACTTTTTGGGACCGTTTCAACGATGTGGCAAATGAAAATAATAGGGAGCGTCGCGTTCAGGAAAAAATCGACCATTATATGACAGTTATTCGAATCGATCGCAATCAAGATTCTTACATATGGTGGTCATTAAATTCTGAGCAGCACCCAAAATTGGCAAGATATGCTAGATTTAATCTTTCAGCTCCTTGCAGAATTGTTTACTATTGTTGATAAATTAAGGTTATGAGTTGATTTTAATTTGATTTTGAAAAAATATGATATTTCAGTAATCAAGCTTTATATTTAATCATGTATGAATGATGTTAATTAGCTCTATGTTTTTTCAAAACTTTAAAAAATTTACAAGCGTGAGAAATAGGAAGGATCCAAAACCAGTGAGTGCGTGCATGAATGCATACGTATAATTTAAGACGAAATGCATCTTTTCATCGAGCTTTTAACAAGGTTATGAGATAAAAATGTAAACAAATACGGTGACATCTATTAACCCCCTTGGATGTTGATGTATAAATTTTGACGTAGGACTACGTTTCCAGTAAAGATGACGAAGTCAGAAAAGAACAGGTCCCATTTTCGTTGAATGAAATCAACGTGAACTATTTTCACTACGAATGAATTTTGATAATTTGCATTCCAACCGAATTAGAAATTCTCTAAGATTTGTTAAAATGAACAGAAGACAGAAGCATTATCATTTTTCTATACATTCGTTTTGATCATTCGGGTGCTTCCATACCCGTGCTGACAATAACAATCAATTTGGTTCCTAGAGATTCGTCTCTAATGAGAATGTTTCTTAGACTTTTACTTATATTGTGTCGGGCTCGTGCATCTTTGGTATGCTGGCAATCCCGCAAATAGAGTCTGCATTACAGGAACATAAGATTGTTCTGTTTAGCCAATTAAGGGGGAACCCCTGTATGGAAGGCCGAAAAATAATGAAATTCCGTGATTTTTTTCGGACGTTAGGCATAAAGGGAAGTGTTCGGATATTTTGGTTATTGTTTAAGATATATTTGAAGATGTATTTTCCATTTTTTGAGTGCGTGAATAATGATTATTACGCTGATGACAGCTGGACGCGTGGGTGCTGTCTGAAAATCGGTACCTTCCTGGTGGTATCGGTTCTGAAGCAACAGGGTGTCGCAGAACGAATTCCAATGAATATTTTGAAACTAAAGACAAAACCTAAAGCGTTATGCAGAGGTTTTTGAAAACTCGAGAAATTGCCAAAATGGCGGTCATTTAGTTAAAAATGAGTTATTTTTCATGAAAAATCATAAAAAAATAAAATACAAAATCCAAAAAATAAGGCTATGTAACGTTTTATATAATTCATTTCTACATGCTGATAAAAAAAAATCAGTCAAATCAGTCGAGTAGATCCTGTGATATCGATACCACCAGTTGAATAAACATGGTTTCGAGAAAAACGCGTTTAATAATTCTTACAGCAATACTATATCCCTTGAGGTGACTACTTTTGGCTGTAACTTTTCAACGAAATCAAATATCGAAAAATCCTTTGAGGGCAACATTTCTGAGGGCATAATGTTCCCAAAAATGCAAAAAACAAAAATTAGATTTTTTCAATTTTCCAGACCGGGATCGTGGATTAGAGCTTATTTGATGACCGAATAAACGCTGCTTCCATTTCCTGATAGGTAGATCCTCTTCGCCTAATCTTCCAAGACCAGTGTTCCGACTAAATAAACAAACAAACAATGAATACGTCCCCAACATCAGCTATCGATCAGACGTAAACAGCATGCTATCGATAATAAACTGTGAGGAATATGTATAATATTTACTTCCCGGGAAGTCCATCGGGTCCCATCGAACTAAATTGATTCGTCATCGGAGCGTCACATCAACTGGAGTTTTTTTGTTGTTTTGAAACAACTTCCACCATATCTCCCCACATACCCACAACACAGATAAGTTTCATTTCGCGTGTAGTACATAAGCAAATGATCACATGACCGAGGATGACGCTTCTTTATTCGCACACTCAGCAGATATAGGCGACCGAATCCAGTCTAAACTGATCCGAGTTCGCTTACATTCAATTAGCTCAATTTGATTCGAGTATCTGTTAATTACAGCTATCGGGTCTAATTGGAGGCGGACGCTCGCCAACGGATCAGGTGGGAACGCATAACAGAACGTAACAGCAATCTGGGAAGAAAAAAAACTGGGTTGGGAACAACCACAATGATCGACACAAAAATTTCCCCAATTTAATCTGCAACGTTAACCTTTCTGACGTCCCAAAACAAATGCCAAATTCTTATCGCCAGTAGCCGCCAAGTGAAACCGGATTCATCACAACCAACTGTTACCAAGTGATTCTGAGTGGACCGCGACAACGACGACGCGAGGGAAAACCTGTCGGCTAGACGGATCCACTTTTTACCACTCCGAAGATAAGGGGGATTATTGGACGGTTAGCTTTGTTCTTGGATCACTCACTCCAAGAGTGCACTTTTGGCTCACGTGGAGGGAGGTGTGCCGACGTCACTATCGCTTCTGCAGAACATCTGTGGGATAATCAGCCGTTACCGAGACAATTTTGGCTGCCAACCTATGTGTATTATGCAAGCCCCCAACCTGATAAATGTGTGTGCAGTCTTTGTTTATGTAACCTTTACGTCACAAGTGCATCAATGAATAGTAACCTTTAGCACCACTTCTACGTAAAAGTCACTGTCCAACGTATCCATGTAAACAACGAATCGCGGCTTGCGTCAAAATTCACTTTTCAAAAAATCGATAAATTGCTGCTGCTGCTGCTTCAGCAGATGCACCTTGTCTCTTGCACTATCAACAAACTTGTATTCCCTTCGAAAGGAAACGTGTTGGATACACTACACTAAACCTAACCAGAACCAATGGGCACATGGCCAAAACCGTTGGGCAATCGATTCCACGCTGTGTAGTGACGATGACAACGCGCTAGCGAAACAATAATGCTGCTGCTGGCCACCCGATCAGTCGTGATCGGTGTCTAGAAAATTTGAACTGTTTCATGTCGCTTGCACCAACCAACTGTGTGTTTATGGCGCCGAGAGTTGCAAACATTGGTGGTGCTCACCTATCCTATTTAACAACCACCCTCCCTTACTACCCTCCTCCCAATGTTGCGTCGGATACAGTTTTTTTTTTTTTGTTTGAGAGAGTACAGCGCATTGCATATCCTTCGCCTGTTTTTCTCGTTGAATGAAATGACGACGACGAGCGGCCCGAGTTCGGGATGCACTATTTTGTATTTCAAATTGCTCTTCCGAACCTTTCTGCAAAGATCATAGCTTCACTTCCTGTGTACGGGGCCGCGGTATGCTCGTCAAAATTCTCGTGGATAAAATTAGCAGCAACTCAGCGGCAGCGGTGGCAACGAACGAGAATTTGTTGTGCACCTGTTACACTAGTTTGTACATACAGTAGAGGACATCAATTCAAGTATGTGTCCTTGTTGTCTACTATTCTCATTACTCGATATCTTTTGCGTTCCTCTGGGAAACCCATTCCAACACCCATCCCAACCCAAGTCGATCAATTTAATCAACACGAAAAACTCGGGGGCACAAGTGTGCAATCGACTGGAAGAATGGCAGTAAAAATAAATCTTTCCAGAGCTGCGACAATTACACAACTTGTTTCTACGCTCTGCTCTACATATCCGGAGACGAGCAAGGTTATGTGGCGTATTTGTCCATCATAACACATCGCTCTCCTTCACTCTGCCAACAGAAATAGAAGCACATGAAGCTGTTCAAGTTTTAATTACAATCCGACAGCGACAGGGAGGACATTCGGAAATTTCTACTGGCTGGAAGGCAATTGCATCGGTATATCTCCTTGCATGCGTGTATTTATTATAATGACCATAAAAATTTATAAGTAATAGCGTTACGACGTTGAAGCGGAGCTTTGCTATGGCTAGGAAACTCGGAGTAATACCTTGAGTAGTTGTTTTTTTTTTTCTTTTTCTTGTATTTTAGAAACGAAGAATTCTTCTTTGTTTCTTCGAACAACGTCGGATAGTTAAGCACACAACCGCACGCGGATTGGAACAATCGTAGATAACGAACTGTCCTACACGCTGCACAAGTTTCTCGATGACTACTTTCCATAATATAAAGGAGTGTGGATACAGTAGTAGATGAGGCCAACCTTGAACTTAGAAAGAATTTTTTATTTCCTTTTATCTGTTCACCATACTATTAGTTGATATCCCTGGATATCGCAGTGATCTGGTACCGAGGACTGTTATTTTTGGTGTGAATCCGTGTGTTTTTTCAAACCTACGGATTTTTTTTGTAATACATCGGAAAATGTGTTTATTTCATGCCCCTTTCTCCGTCATCCTTTTATCCTTCTATCCTCGGATATTTTAGAAGTCACTTAATTCCATCGTATATTTGAATCTTGCCGATATGTAGCTTTATATGTCTTTAAACATATAATGAAATGTTTGCTTGTTTTGAAATGTATGCAAATATGTCGAACATTATTCAAATTCTCTACTTCAAAAAATGTTACCTTAAGAACATTCCAATATACAACATACTCTGAAAACAAGAATCCGTTTAAATCTCTAGAAATTATACTAAATTCCGTATAATTTACCTACGGATATCTGTGAAAACCAACGGAGCTACAGCTTCATCGTATACCGCGATTAACCCCGATTATCTGTTGTGCGAATTATCCGCGAAAGCGAGTTCCATAGTCATTCTACAAAGCTTCCCGAAATGTGTGAGTGAGTGGTGGGCTCTTGTTCTTTTGTTTTGTTCATAGCTTTCAAATTATTACTGATATACACGACTTCAAAGAGATGGATAGTCCAATGATTTCTGTATTGCTAAAATATAGTTTTCATGCTGAAATATCTTTTTTGCAGTCGCAACTCATTATTATTACATTATAGCATTATCCGCGATTTTCGTTATCAGACTATTTAGTATTTCTTACATTGATTGAGTTGACCTTTCATCTCTGCTGAGAAGATCCTCGAATGAATGATGAATCCACGGCATTTCATCCGCATTATTGACGTGAAACTACGAAATCATTTCATTTTATTCATTTGTTCACTGCTTCGGATATCATTATATAATGCATCAAAATTGTCTAAACAACTTTTTAGTAGAAAGCCCTTTCTTGGGCCCACAACTCGGAGATGAATGAATCGAAAAATTTAAAATTTTCATCAACAAAAAATAAGAGAAAGAAAGTAAGCCTTATGTCGCAATTTGTTTACTTATTACATTGTACGCATTGCATGGTCTTCTTCGCAGTTGACACATACTCGGTCCCATTAGAATATTTTCTTGTTTCACCAGCATTATTCCACATTTCTCAACCATTTTAATCAACCTTTTGCACCGCAAAAATCAACAATAATGTGTGCATGTGAATCAAAAATACAGAAGCACTCTCCAGACCACATGAAGATCGATTACCCTTCCGTGAATATAAGTTTTTCTTTCGCATTTATCAGATGATTACGTACTGATCTAGTGCCGTACACAGTAGCAAGTACACACAAACAGAACGTAACAAATCTCAAAAAATATATAATTCAAAAGATGTGACATTCTTCCCAACATTTCCGTGTCTTGTCAACAGAGTATTAGGTTTCTTGTATACTTAAAGCAATCTGTTCTACAAACACTGTGTTTGATAGATATCGGCAATAATTGCTTCTTTTGTGTATAAAATTGTGATCAAAGGGATATCCGGATCCGGATATCCGGCAAACATCGAGAGCAGGTAATCGGATAATCGGCTCTTCATTTGTGAATACGAAACTGGGAGAAACGGCATGTGTTCATGAAATAAATAAAGGATTACATTTTGAAAGTAATAATAACATTTTTACATGAAAATAATGAACTGTGATTACATTTTTCGTATAGAATAAATGTCCTTTAACAGAGTATCAAGTTTTCTGCAAGGAATACTGAACAGATTTTTTGACGTAGGACTACGTCTTTCATTTCAATACCGGGGTGTAAAATCAAAGTTTCGAAAACGAAAGCGTTACGCCGAAGACCGAGATTTTGAGTGTTAATAGCTCCTAAACAACTGAACGAAATGGTATGATAAACACTTCATTCGAAAGATAAAATGTCTACGCGTTCTGTACTTGTTACTTTCTGATCCAAAAACTTGTTTCAATAGTCTTAAATTTGCTTTCAAAATAGGCTATTGAAATCACCAATCGGTATATAAGCGAGCGCCGCTCGGAAATCCACTCAGTTCTAATTGAACAGCGATTGGAGCATGTTGTCGCTGTTGTGGTGAAGCTCTTCATTTATCATGAAAGCGCGGATGAACGGTGTCACCAAGAGCCTGTTTGTGCACCTTAGGCCAGAAGGGAATCCATCAGGAGGAGAGTGATGCTACAAACGGGAAGATCTCGAAGCAGCCGCTACACACACACACATACACGCACGGAATTCTTTCCGTTTGGATCGAGAAAGATCCGGAAAATAATCTGCCAGTTCCTCTAGGAATTTAGAAATACATTCATGTGAAAGAGTTTATTTGAATGTTTTCTATCCATGTAACACTGTGACCAAATATGTTTCAATCAAGTGCTATTAACAGATGGTTATCTAGTTAGCATTAACCACTGGTGGGCTTCCAGTATCGAGGAAAATGTGGAAATATCTAATCGTTACTGAAAATAATCTGCCAGTTCCTCTGGGAATTTAAAATTACATTCATATGAAAGAGTTTATTTTAATGTTTTCTATCCATGTAACACTGTGACCAAATACATTAGGTTTTGTGATTTTTCAATCAATCGCAATCAACAGGATAGCTTCTGAAGATTATTCTTCCCCATCAGTAGGATATTTCCGTATCCAATATTGGATGCATAAAACCTTGTGCCTCCAACGTAACGCTCTCGTTTTCGAAGTTCTCCAAATATTCATTCATTCAGAATGAATTCAGATTCAACTTCATACAAATGATCTCTAAATCAACGATAGTCCTACGTCACCCTTGCGGTTATACCATAGATATAACCAACTTCCTGTTTTTTGGTTAAGGATTTAATAACAGAGAAGGTTACAATGATTATTTTTTATGGATATATTGAAATAATGTCGAGAAAAAGTAAGTACTACGAATTCAAACAAGCAAAAAACATTAAGGAACAACAACGAGTAGACATTTTCATTCGAGATTACAAAACATGGAACTATCTTCAGGAACATTTAGGATCGATCGCAATCAAGTTCCTTACGTTTGATGGTCAATAATCTTCGAGCAGACTCCCAATTGACAAAGTTTGCTATAGTTTATCATTCATCTCCTTGCAGTAGTGTTTATAATGAAGGACTGTTCTCTGAAGCTGGTCTGGTGTACGAAACAAAGCGTAATCGCTTGGTTAAAAAAATATAATAAAAGTCATAGTGTTAATGAATTATTGTTATGAGTTAATGCTATTTCAATTTAGAAAAAAATATGATTTATCTTGTGCTAACGAGAAATTATTGATTTTTTCTAATATCCGGTGTCCGGCCGGATACTGGATAGTTACCGGATATCCGTTTCATCTCTAGTATAAAATCAATTACTTCAATACGCGAGAGCAGACAGCTTGCCACACAAGATTTTCCCGCCCAAATTGGTTCAGGTGGAAACTTGAGTCCAATTCTCGAGATCACTAATGAATATAGCATGAAATTGTGGACTTGGAAGAATTTTTCAATATTCTTTTCGTTTCTGCGATATTTGGTTGTACATCTTCCGATGGAACAATGGAGGTGCCAGCCCAGATGATGATAATTACTCTCCGAGCCAGATCGGGGTCCTGGGTTCTTTCTTTCATCATCGAGAGAATAGAGTTACTCGAACTTGTGGATGATGGGTTTCAGACTTCCGAATGTATTGTATTGTTCGGATCCATGTGTCCTAGACTTGAACTTTAGTTTCTTCTTCAATACGCGACATTTTGGAAGAAATTAAAACACCGCCAGTAAACAATTCACTGAATGAACACAAAAAAGCTCTTAACAGATCAAGATACTGAATACAGGTAAGCACATTTGGGGTATTCCACAATAGTTCAAAATAATGGACGCAGTTGTTCACACCCAACAGAGGAAAAATACATTCATATCATAACTTTTATGGGAATTACAGCCAATTCCAAAAGTTAATAGCTGTACAGGGTAACATCGATATGACGTACATTATACTCTCGAATTGTACGTTGTATCGAAGAATAATTAAGAACTCAGAAACCTAGTTTATATTACTTTATTATGTTGCTGTTTGAGTAAGGTTAATGAATAAATTCAACTAGAAGACGAAGCCAACTTTTCTCATGATGTTTCCCTTCGTACTGTTGATTAAAATTTGATTCATTTAGAATCCGGAATCACAAAACAGTTGTTCTTCGGGATTGATTAAAAGTACAAATCAAGGTTTAGTACCAAAATACAAATAATTTATTGTTCTTTTAGAAAAACAATATTCAAAAAACTAATCCTTTGGACTTCGAAAATGTGTACGTAATGTGTAAAGTGTACGTTATATCGAGAGACATTATATCGAGGGTACGTTATATTTCCCTGTATCTGTCTAACTACTTTGATAAAGCTTATCACCTAATTCGAGAGACTGATAACAATCGAATAACCCCATCTACACAGCACTCCAAAGCGTAACCGGAAACATAAACTGTATATCGCTCCGGCGATTAGTCATTCACGCTACACTGACTCATCGATAACCAGAATCGTCAGAAGCAATATTGTTTTCAAATCGTTGGTGGATTTGGGAATTTCTGTTCCAAAGTCCGAAAGACATTTAGCACAGCAAAACATGGCATGGGGTTGTGTTAACCGGATATGTAAACGAAAACAAGCTAGTGAAGAATTTTTTATGGAAATTTACCTTGTTTAGCAACTCTTTGAAGACGAAAACAAAGTCTTCCAGGACATCCCCACTCAGGTTCATACCGCTCTGCTCCAATGCCATATTGGGTTCAATTTTGATAAGTTATATTTGATAAGCGGCGACAGCAGCAATTGTCCTCCTCTGGTGGTACTCGCCAGGAATTGAACACACTACTCACTATTATCACACAACAGTAATGTTTTCCTTGCTTCCAAACACGCACGTGTCTGTCGGTTTTTTTTCTAGCGATATTTATTACACCTTCTTCAGAAGACAAACAATGCACGCCTCCTTTGCTTCGCTTTATCAATGAAACGAACCGCTCTCGGCCAGCTGTTCGGTGGTGGTTTTAGCGCATAGCAATAGAGCGCAAAACGCGTTTCGCCCGGTCGTATCAATATCTTACTCTTCACCTTCAACTGCTAGTAGGCACTGTTGCTCGACGGCAGTAAGAAGTATCGAGAATACGCACACTTGGTTAGCTAACAATGCGAACTTGCTACACACGACTCTTTCGTCACTTGATATCACTTAACAGGCAAGAAGATAATTCGCTGCACTTTCTTCCGTTCCGCAGAATACAAAGCGATGGAAAAACTGCAGGCACTACTAATCTTCCAACTTATTTAGACATAATAATATGAAGGATCAATGCTTTTCCTGGTAAGGAAAACACGTCCAATATTGAAGGCAGCAAATTTCAGACTGATTTCAAAGTGGCAGCTCACTGATAGAATGACCTGTTGCAAATGTTGCTACCAACGAAACAACGAGAGAGAGAATGAGTGCGCTTTGCAAAGAATCTCTACTGTTGTGTTCGGCGGCACACACAATGAATTCAATAAAGAGAACACAACGAATTGCTTGCTCTTGCAGGCGTTGCGTCACGTAAAAGCACGTGAACGATTTTCTCGCTGTGTTTGGGTGTGTGTGTCTGCTGTGCGAATAGCGAGTGTATATTCCCGTATTGAATAGTGTAGTGGTTTACAGTAGAGGCCGCCTCCAATTGACACCTGTATGCTATTGTTTTAACAGCGTTCCAGAATTATCTGCATTTTCTATTAGGGGCACAAACAATTTTTGAGGACCTTCTGTGACGGAGCAATTTGATTCAGAGAAATTGGTATAATTTATTTAACTAAAAATATTGGCAATCTTCACTGTTTATATTGTATAGTTTACCAAAATAAACAATCCACTTTTTCATTAGTATCAATTTCGATTCTTTTTCACGAGATTACTTGTCATTCCCGATATTCTTCCTCCGGAATGAAAGCCAAAAGGCTGAAAGTCACTAGGACCACGAAAGAAAGCCTTTTTTTTTGCTACGCATTGTACATAATATATTACATATGCTCAACAATGAAACAAACAATGTTCAAATATATGAAAACATCTGAACGCAAAAACGTGTTCACAAAAGAACAAATTGAATGGATTCATGACGTAGTCCCACATAAATTTCATACATTGCTCAAAAAAATCAAAAATATTTCAAATAACTAATAGGATTAATATAATTGTATGTATTTGATTTTATTGAAAATATCTTCGCTATAAAAATGTAACGCACAGACATAACTTATCAGTTAATTCTAATTTTAAACAAATTTTTGGTCATTCCAAAGTCAAAAAAATCTGAAACTTCGTTGAAGCGATTGCAGCAGACGTCCAGAGGATTATTCATCCCATATAAGGTGCGATGGTTTGAACGACGGAAAAAATCCACTTGACGCGTCACCCGAAGAGGAATGTTGAAGCGTAATTTCCCAAGTAAGTCAACACAATCGACGTGGTTTGTCAGAACATCAAATATGAGCATACGTTGAAGGAGTATTCGTCTGCTTGATAGTGTCGGTAGGTCGATCAACATGCATCGGCTTTCATAAGATGGCAGGATCGTCCTATCCCTCCAGTTTAGGCGCCTTAGAGCATATCGAACAAAATGCTTTTGAATCCGTTCGATCCGGTTGATGTGAACAGCGTGATACGGAGCCCAAACCTGCACTCCATATTCTAATACACTGCGCACAAGTGAGCAGTACAACGTTTTCAAACTATACACGTCCTTTAAGTGATTTGTGGTGCGCTTCAGGAATCCAAGTATAGAATACGCTTTGGCCGCTACTGCGGCGATGTGTTCAGTGAATCTCAATTTGCTGTCGACAAGTATTCCAAGGTCCTTTACTGTGCTGGTACGTTTCAAAATTGTGTTTCCCATTTTGTAGTCGATAAAAAGCGGAATACGAGAACGGCTGAAAGAAATCACATAGCATTTGTTGGCATTGACTTCCATTCCATTTAATCGGCACCATTCCAATAGCGACTCGATGTCCATTTGAAGTGCGTAGCAATCCAGAGTCGATGTAACTACTCGGTAGAACTTTAAATCGTCAGCGTACAACAGCTTCTTAGATTTTAGCTTCGTGCAGAGGTCGTTAATGAAGAGAACAAACAGCAAGGGTCCGAGTATGCTGCCTTGAGGAACTCCGGACCGTATATGAACAGGATCAGAGCAGGAATCGCCTATCTTAACGAAGGAGATGCGGCCCGTGAGGTATGAACAGATCCATTGTGTAAGCCACTCTGGAAGTCCCATACGTCCGAGCTTCTCAACTACCAAAATGTGCGGTACCTTGTCGAAAGCTTTGGCAAAGTCCACATAGACAGCGTCAACTTGCTGTCGCTTCTCCATTTTGTCTAGAAGAGTCGATACGTAGCTTAGCAAGTTGGTAGTGGTTGAACGTTTCTTCATGAAACCATGCTGGTCATTGGAAATGATGCATTTGGTAGACTGATAAAGTACATCATGCACCATGGATTCGAAGACCTTAGGCAGACAGTTGAGAATGGAGATCCCTCGATAATTTTCGACATCATGTAGGGAGCCAGATTTATGAATTGGTTTGATTGAGGCGCACTTCCAGAGCGTAGGAAAGCTCTTCTCATTGAATGAACGGTTGAATAAAATACTTATGGGTAGGGCTAGGGAATTTGCGCAATTTTTAACGAAGAACGGAGGCAGTTGATCAGGACCAGGGCCTTTTGATCCATCGATGGATTGTAGTTTTAGCAACACCTCATGGGGCGAGAAACTCATCCGGGGTACGTTGACATTATATTGCGGAATAGTGTTCAGGTAGGTTTCAGACAAAGGTGGTGAGTTGTTACTTGACACACTTTGAAAGAAAGACGATGTATAACTGTAATATAATTGTCTTTACATCAATCAATAATATAAACAAATAGCCCATGTGTATCGTACATTTGCAATATTAACCCTCCTATACTCGCGCAAAGGTCTGTGAGGTGAGACCGAGAAATCAATAATTCGTTCATTTCTCAGAAAGAGTCAACTCTACGAATTGGCGATTCTCTCTAGCTTCGTTACTTGTCGTTCGTCATCGTTTAGCGTATCGCATGTGTTGGTACGAAGGGGACATGTATCACTTTTTTAACACTTTCGGTCTGACACACCGACACGAGTATAGGAGAAACTATTTTGGACAAGAGACTACTTTCCTTTTTTAGAATATTGTTCAATGAAATGTATAAATTAATGTTAGTGGCGTGGAATATTTATTGAATATAATAGGGTAAATGATCTTGGTTTGTCCAATTTGGGGTGTTTTTACGCAACTAGTAAATGCAAATCGATTTTTCTTCATGAAAATCACACATAATCGATACGAGTTTGGGTTTGTTGAAAAGCCCCAAGTCTCTAGTTGGTAATACTACCATAAGGTGTTGAAATTACTCAAATTTTTATGTTTTTTAACGAATTTCCTTAAAGAAGAATTATGATCATGGTTTGACCACCTCTGATCATGGTTTGCCCAAAAAAATGATCATGGTTTGTCCGGTTTTAGATATCTCCATTTTTGAATGAAAACATTCGAATTCACAATTAGATGTTGCATTTATCATTGCTTGAGTTTACTGTCATCATATTGATTCATTCATAATTTAGGCTTTCTTCAGAATATTGCCTTTTCTTGGGCATTTTAGAAGTGTTCACCTCAACACAATCAACACAGAAAAACCATACTTCTGCTATGCGCGAAGCACACCATAAACAAACATAAACAAACTGCAGCGCGCCAAGCGGTTGCCATAGAAATCATGTGGACAAAACAACATTATTGAATTGGACAACTCATGATCAGAATTGAGTTCATCAAAATGCGTTAATTTAATGGTTTAGCTATGTAAATCCGATACAAATGGTGAGCAAGCATGATGTTTACAATATTTATAAGTGTTGTAATCCAGAAAAGGTCTAAATACGTGCCAAATAATCATCTGGTGATCGATTAAAAGTTAGCTCGAATGAGGGGCGCATTGACACAAATAGAAGGTGTATTTTATAATCCTTTAAACATGTGATTTCGTAAAAATATACTATCAAACTACTATAAATCATGTAAAAGGCAATTTCATTTATATGTTTCGAAACATTCGAAGGCCTTATTTGACACAGCAGCGCTGAATTAGAGCATTCAAAAAAGTGGGCAAACCATGATCATATTTTCGACTGGACAAACCAAGATCATTTACCCTACATAAGATCTTTACCAAACTATTCTAATTTGATTTTAGTCCTCTTTGTCGCCGGATCGAACGGATTCATATATTATTCGTCGTTAGATTCATACGTGCAAAAGCAAAATACAAATGTTTGACTTTCGTATAGTTATTCGCTAAATACAATGGTCACACATATACACACTTGTGAAAGAATTGTAAACTACAAACTAAACGGTGGCTTATGGTTATGTTTTACGGTTACAGTTTCGAGAATATTTTTTTATAATATATGAGCTGAACAATATCGACAAGAAAACAAGTCGCAGAAAGTTCCTAGAAATCCTTTTATATAATCTTTTTATGCCCGATATAAAATGGAATTAATTCTTAGTTTACCAAGAACACGGAGACAAAGAATATTAGAAATACGCAAACTATATATTCCAGAACCTTTATCATCTGGTAAGTCGTTACCTATTCTTCTCTTCGAAAAAGACAAGAAAAACACGCTACAACTAAATGAAATGTAAAAAATAAGTTTGTCTCGAGCATACAGTTATGGTATATTCTGATTCTTACATCAATGAAACCATAATCGATTCATACGGTTTCATGTTATTTTATTGCTCTTTCTACTTTCATGAATTGTATTCAGTTGCTTACTTTCAATTAACAACAGGAAAAAAGTCGAGTTTCGTTAATTATGTTGGAGTATCAAAAATTATTCTGTTTTGAGCTGGCTGAATTAGATGACTAATAAAACTGAATGAAAACGAAGAAAGCATATTTTCTGGAGTTTTTTCGTTCAATTATACCCTCTTCATCGAATGAATATCAATAACGCCTAAAAAGAACACAATAGCAATGTTACAGAGATGTTCAATTTTCGGGCTGTGACACCGTGCTATACTCGCGAATTATGATTTTGCACGCGAGTACAGGAGGGTTGAATATCTCTTCGGTTAGCCTATCATACAATCGCTTGTATTTGACTTGATAAAATGTTTTATCCAGAATGGTTAGCATACAGAATACTGACTTTATGGGCTTAACACAATGTTTATGGAGCGGCCCGCTATAAATAGGTTTAATAAGATTCATATTTTTCTAACCAGAATATAGGGAAGAATCCAATAAAGGATTCTCAAATAAGAATATTGGAATTTTCCTTATTAGTAAAAAATTCCATGGATCATGAAAGCGTAGAACAGGTAGATCAATTAATAGACAGTAGGTAATAGGATAGGAAAATTCCGCCTAGTATGTCGGTAGAAAGTAAGATTATGTTTCGTATGATAAACTAGAAAAATAAAAGGGAGTCCGAATTCGGAGCGTAGAGAAAAAATATGTTTTCTAGGCTCAGATTCGTTTCATTTTGACGTAGTATTACGTCTTTCGTGAACATATTCAGGGTACAAAATGGAAAAATAAAAATTGGTGGCGTCACGAAAATTGCTCAATTTTAGACTTTTAGACAATTTATTAAAATATGAAATGAAATGACAACTTCTAAATTTCCATACATTTTGCAGAACGCAAGGTATGTCTCTATCGTGGACTAGAATACCGGTTGCCGAGATGATACAAGGAAGCTGCGGGCACTTTCATATACCAGTGAAAGATAATATTTTATCATACATTTGGACAGATGACAAGTCCGTGTTAGTGACTAGAAAATAAGGCAATAAAGCACGATACAAAACTAAAAACCTTCGTTAACTTCAATATATTATTCAGCATAGCAAATATATTTTGAACTTGTCATTTAAAAGACCTTTCTATTATGCCTCTTCTATAAAAACACTAGCCTCTAGTGAATTAAAATTGGGGTAGTCGATTTTCAAACGCTTCCCTTGAAGCGATTTCATCAAGCAGAATCATCCGTCATCTGTAATTATTTGGTGTCAAGTTCAGACAATAAGATGCTTAAGGACCTTCCAATTAAGATCTCGAAGCTCCTAGAAGGTCGCTATCGATAATTGTGGCCTGGTGCTATCCTGACGGAATACAATTCCACTTCTATTGACTAATGATGGACGCTTCTGGGTTACTGAATCCAATAGTTGGTCCAACTAGTGACAGTTTTGTTGCGATTCAATATTGATTCGCAGATCAAGATTCGGACCATGAGATGTTGATGCATTTACTTGTCTGGTAGCAATACATCGAGCTTTTGCATTCAACTTTACCGCTTTAGAAATGGGGTTTGAATTATTTTCAGTTCTTTGGCAAACAGAGTTAACATGTCGATCAATTCGATCGTTTCCGTGATTTTCTCGAAATTCAAGATGACGGGCCTTCAACATATTACCATACCAAACATTACCTGCAGAATTACTTCGAACTTGACATTTTGAGAGTTGTTTCTTGGAAATACGACCAAATGAATGCCCTCATAAAATTCATATTAGGCTGTCAAAAAAGTCCGCGGTATTTTTTTTGAATTTTCATTTGTTCATAAAATTAGTTACAATCATCTGTTTTAAGTCAAATATGCGCCGTTTTGTTCGATGACTTGTTCCCAACGAGATGCCAACTTCATAATACCCCTGTTATAGAAGCTCGCTTCTTTATTGGCAAAAAACTCGGATAGCCTATTTTCACAGGCCTGTTTTGTGGCTAACTTCTGACTACCTAACTCGTTCGCCTTGACAAAAACAGGTGGTAGTCACTTGGTGCAAGGTCCGGACTATACGGCGGATGCAAAAGAACCTCCCATCCGAGCTCCCGGAGCTTCTGGCGTTTCACCAAAGAAGTGTGTGGCCTAGCGCTGTCCTGATGGAAGACAATGCGGCCTCTGTTTATCAAAGATGGCCTCTTCTTCATGAGTGCCACCTTCAAGCGGTCCAGTTGTTGGCAGTACAGGTCCGAATTGAGCGTTTGGCCATAGGGAAGCAGCTCATAATAGATTATTCCTTGACAATCCCACCAAACACACAGCAGAACCTTCCTGACCGTTAATGAGGGCTTGGCCACCGTCTGAGCCGCTTCAGCGGGCTTCGACCACGACCGTTTGCGCTTCACGTTGTCGTAAGTGACCCACTTTTCATCGCCAGTCACCATCCGCTTAAGAAACGGGTCGATTTTGTTGCGATTCAGCATCGATTCACATGCGTCGATACGGTCAAAGATGTTTTTTTTGCGTCAACGTATGTGGCACCCATACATCGAGCTTCTTTGTGAATCCAAGCTTCTTCAAATGGTTAATAACGGTTTGATGACTTATCCCCAGCTCTTGGCCGATGCTACGGCTGCTACTATGCCGGTCTTTCTCGGCTAATTCAGCGATTTTGTCGCAATTTTCGACGACAGGCCTTCCGGAGCGTGGCGCATCTTCGACGACCTCTACACCAGAACGAAAACGTTGAAACCATCGTTGTGCGGTGGAAATGGAAACTGTATCGGGTCCATAAACTGCACAAATTTTATTGGCAGCTTGAGATGCATTTTTGCCTTTGTCATAGTAGTACTGTAAAATATGTCGAATTTTCTCTTTATTTTGCTCCATATTTGCGACACTATAACTCACGAACGACTTAACCAAACAAAACACTGTCAAGGACTATATTAAAAAATACCTTTCCAACAAGCTATAGTATGACTCGATACAATGAATACAACTAGAACTACGCGCTTACAACGACACCTCGCGGAAATACCGCAGGACTTTTTTGACAGCCTAATATATGTTTGTTGTGTTTCCCCAAGAAATAAGTTTTGTTCATTTTTACAAATGGGTATGATATGGGATGTAATTAAACACTAGAGACAGCTGAATGAAAAACATTTGTTTACCATTGAAAAATTTGAAGTTCAATCCATGCGGCCAACCGAATGTCTATTACTGTAGTGGTCGTATGCAAAACCATTTCCTTCACTGTTACCTCCACACATATACAAAATAATAGTGGGTGTGACAATAATTGTAGAAACTTCTGGCAACCGAACTGAAAACGGTGGTTCTGTCGAGAGTCGTTTACAGTCAAGATGCCAATAATGTAGTCACTTAGCTCGACCCACTCTGCCGGTAATTGGAAGAAAAACGATGTTACAGCAACGATATAGAACTGAGGGGAGAACTCGGTGGTAAAATGGCAGAATTTCGTGCCACAATTGGCCATTATCCAATTCAAGTCACCCAAAATCGGTTATGACTAGGTCTCTGTACGCTATACACCGCGCAACCAGAGATCATTGTTCGATCATTGCTACACACTGAGGGGATTCACTTTTTCGCAATGTGATGGCAATGCAATGTGAGAAAATTGTAGAAATGAATTTCACGCTCGTGCAAGACATAATCGGATCGGCACAGCGTAACGGAATCAACGCGAAACGAAACATACACGCTAGCATACGTGGGGCTTCCTATAATTCAAGTTCAAGTTCAAGTGGCCTCCGTAGTCGAATGATGCCAGTGAGCACCACAACTCATGTATGCGTTGGGATCGAACAGCGAATGATTTATTCTATATTTCAATAACAAACATTCTTCGCCGCTCTAAGCACATATAGCACATGCAATTCAATATCTAAATCTGAACTAAATACCAGTAAACAAGTGGAAAGGTGTTTTAAAAAATGTACTCGCACAAGGATGGCATGAATAGATCCTGGATGATGTGAACTAGAATCTTTTGACAGTACATTGATTACACTTCTATGAAGGACCACTGACGTATGCAGTGCGCTCAAGAGCTACGAAGAGAATCTACATGTGACATCAACTGAACTATAAAAAATGTTTTAAAGACCGAGAATTGGGATAGTATGATATGAAGGTCCGTTAAGCCAAACGCTGGTATTTCCATCTGGAAGAAGGTAGAATAGTTGTAACGGAACTAGTTCTTACGAATATTCTTGCCAGGAAAAACTTTAAAACCTACAGTGTATGTAAACATTCAAATCGACACATGAACTATGGTGGCCTGACAACGCAACTGAAATTAGCAGAATCTTACATTCTTCTTTCATCTTATCTCTTACTTTTTTCCTTCTAGTTATTTGGTATGAATCGAATAAAAACAAGGAAAAGTTTTTCCCAGCTAACAACAAATTGGATCTGGTGGAAGAATATAGTAATAAATATTAGCTGAATATTGTTCATTGCAAAAGTTCAATTTCTACGTCTAAACTACTTCGACTAAATGTTTAACGAAACAAGATAATTTTCAAACTCTAGTTTTAATGCATCGTAGTCATCGAAAGCGTTCGGTTCAAATTTGCTTTATAGCTCTAGAAATTATTGTACTGTAATTTCTGCACTGAATGTATTACGTTTTGCATGATTTTTTTAAGTAATGAACAGAGAAATTTTTGAGCATCTGTTCATAACAAAAAGCAAACTGATGACGCCAGCAAAAAAAAAATTAACATTTACAGTACAACACTATATAGTACTATATAACGGAAGTATTTGTTAGACAGACATGATAAGCACAACTCATGATAAGTCGCTAACAAAAAGAAAATAAACGGCTCCCGGTAATAAAAAGCGGACTACTTCAGAAACATTGTGCAATAGACAGATAGCCATTCGAGACGGGCTTCTGAAAATGTAAACTAACGCCAAATTAGTGAAAGCATTACATCGCCACTTTCGGTTACTCAACTGTAGGAATGCTTGAAATCGCGCAGCAGTAACAATAATAGATCGTCGTCGTCTAACGAAGGAATTCTTGCTTTCTCGGCATCACTTTGAAAGTGTGCCAAAAAATTGTAAGCTCTATTAGGGAAACGAAATCAGACGGAATACGTCGAAGAAAATTCACCGCAGATGTTTTTTTTGCATCCCGATGATGAGCCAGACACGACGAAATGAAAAATTAGCAGATGGGCGATAATGACAGCACTTCTGGACGGCGAAGTTCGGCCAAAGTCCAAGGTACAACAAATGAGCAATTGCGCAGTTTTTGTAAGTTTGAATTGAACTTGCATTTTTCATCTACCGCGCGACAGAATCTCATCTTCTTTGAAATGTTAGACCCCGCGTTGATCCCTGAGGACCGACAGTGGACTTTTCACTTGGAGACTAGCAATGACAGTAACAAAGTTGAAAATGATTTTGAGAACAAGTCACTGCTGGTTCACTGGGACCGACGCGACCCTAACGCTCTGTCCCAGTCATTGTCAGTCTACAAGCTCGGTAAGGACTCTACGTATTAAACAATCAATTTTCAAATTCGAGTACACGGAAAACTCAGATCATCCATATTATTTATCCGATTATTAGTGCTCTTATACAGTGTTTTATTACGAAGCGTGTAAGAAAAGTAGCTGACCTTTTTTAGAAAAATAAAAAATCAAAAAACAGAGTAAAAAACTCAGCCAAGTTATTGTTATTTTGTCAAAAGTTGTCGTTATCTTAAAGTTATGAAAACAGTACATTACTCGCTTGAGAATACTCTTGAATATGAATACCCATGTACCAGTGTAAATCGAAAGAAATTTCTTAGATTCTCCCAGTTTGAGCCGGAATTGGACCATAAGCTCCCACCATGATATGAGTGACGTTCTATTTTGATGTCCATCCTGTACCGACTCCCACAATATTTTCTACCAGTTGGTGTGGTTCATGATTGTAATGAAAGAGAAGTAACGAGACCAAATCAGCAGATATTACTAGAAAGGGAATTTTTCGACTCGTTTAACAAGAGTAATATGTGTGAGCTAATCATTTGTCCACACACCACAGGAACCACACTTTCCATTTCTGTTCAAAATCAGATAGTGTTCGTCGTATCCAACAAAGCTAAACAAAAAATCATACAATTTTTCATATGAACAATAACCAATGAGAGTTACAACATCTCCTTCAAGTTTCTCATTTTTCCTGTCATACTTCCACTATGCATGGGTGATAACACGATCTTCTAATTACCATATTTATCCAATACAATAAAAGTAAATATCATTTGGAACACTGTGTAACAAATAAAACTTGCATAATCTTATTCTTTCATTGTGAATTGAAGACTTTTAATTAGATATTTGCGGAAGGAATGAAATAACTACATAACATTAGGTACTGTGAGTTTATTCACCACAAAAAAAAATATAAAAAAACGATATAAAAGAATAAAACTTGTAAGTGTAAAATGTACGAGGGCGATCCGATAAGTACTGAGCCTCATCACCCGATGGTGTCAGTATCGCAAGATAGATTACTTATCGTGTAGTACATTCTCGTAAACGGCTACTGTCAAAATTTCAGCCAAATCCGACTCGTAGTTTCGTTTTGACCATGTGTGGAAGCGGGCGTGTCCGCGGATTTTAGAAAAATGAAAAAAATGCAAATTCCACCGTCGCCGGGACCAAACTGCCCCATCTACCGTATTCTCCAGATTTGGCCTCGTGTGACTATTTTTTTGTTTCCGAACTTGCCGGGGAGTCGAATGAGGAGGTCATCGCCGCCACGGAGGCCTACTTTGCAGACCTCGAGAAAACGTATTTTTCTGGTGGAATTAAGAAGTGGGAGCATCGCTGGGTCAAGTGTATCGAGCTAGAAGGAGACCATGTTGAGAAATAAATCGCCATTTTTCCCAAAATTTTCATTTTTTTTTTGTAGGCTAAGTACTTATCGGACTGCCCTCGTAAATCACAAAAAAAAGCTTTGTTCAGCGCGCTGTTCATTTTGTTACAGCTTGGGTTTGAAATGTTTTGACAGCAAATGAAAAGCTCTCATCTTTCGGTGGTAAAAGTTTGTTAGTATACATTAAATCCTAAGTAAGTTGAGACAGATAGCAGAATACTAATGTTGAGCATTCACATTGGAAATATATGTCAATGTTTAACAAGCATATAACTCTTGGACATTTTATCTTTCGAATGAAGTGATTATCATATCACTCCGTTCAGCCGACAAAGAAATATTAACGTTCAAACCCTTGCACTCCAAGTGTACCGCTCTCGTTTTCAAAACTTTGAACTTACACCCCGGTACAGAAATGGAAGACGTAATCCTACGTCAAAATTGCACAACTGTTGAATTTCACTGAATCAATCGTGTACAACGTCTTCAGTAAACTCAGTAATCGTTTCAGTAAACGAAAGAGTATTACTCGGATGAATCGAATTACACCTCTTTGTGGAACTTACGATCGACTATTGCATTGGAAGGTATTGAGAATACTCAGCACGAACTCTCGGCTGTGTTCCAAAATAAACACAATTTAATCCAAAGACCCGAATATACATTAATTAAAAGGAACACCATTTAATGGAAGAAAATTAAAATTACAAATTACTCGGTACAGAAATGATGTTTGAAGTCGAGTTGGCGCTGAACTCGTCTATAGAAAAATCGCTCAGATGGTTATAAAAAAACATGACAGTTTAGTGTTTGAATGAGTTTCTGTACACTATTTTCATCTGATAAGGACATCGAAGTACTCAGACGGCGCGTGTGCCATACTGGTATTGAACGTCGGGTATAGAAGGATAGCTTTATTGTGTGAATTGCACGATATGCTGAAAGTGTGAAGTATCTTATTAACACGACGCTAATGAATAATTAAAATCATAAGCAAGCGTATCTCAGAGCGCGTGGACGATGACTACTGCTAATTGAAATAACCGACTTAAGTCACTGCCATTGCCATGTGAGCAAAAATGACAAATGTTTACTTACCGTCATAATAATAAATAAGTAAGATTCGCTATGTAGCGAATGCAGTCATTTCAGTAACAACTAAGTTTACGGATTTTAGGTCAATATCAACATTTTGATGGACTCTTTACTAAACCTAGTACATCATTTATCCAGTAAAACATGAAATGTTTTTAAGAAATATTATTTACGTTAGTAACTATTTTCGTTGCGAGCAGGTTTAGATTATTTGTAGTATATCAATCAAATCGGAATTTCCTAGCCCGTAAATTATTCAAATTGACGAAAATTGAAAGAATTCCCATTTTGCCATACGTACGATTTTTATACTTGTCTATCCGTGTAGCCATTATCGAGCAACTAATACAGCGGCGAAGCACAAATTCTAGTTTCTTATCAGGAGGAATATAATTGTTAACACTTAAAAAAAAATGGTTATGAAGCTTAAGAATTGTAGAATTTCACTGTGCTTCTTGTCCGAAATAAATAACTGTTTTCGTGACGACACGAATTTCCCAGACAGCCCAACAGATTCAACACAGATCCTTCTGAAAGTAATATCAAAAACCAAAACATCAAACGCTCAATTTTTCAAAAAGTCTTATCTACTAATCCTGCATTGCTACAAATATTCTTGAATGATCTTGAATGATTTCTTACATCAATATTTGATCTATATCAGATTTATCTTTATGCTTTCGAAATACCAGAATTATTTAGCAAAATGTTCATAGTTTCGATAGATAATCCACTTAACACACATATTAACGGTCGCAATGCCATATTTTGTGGTTGTAGCAAATTTCGATTTATTATCTCTGGTATTTATTTCCAAAACAAACCCCTAGTTTCTTTGTTTGGGTTCGGCGGATTTTCTTCAAATCCCATTAATCGAAATCAGGCGAAAATCCTTCGCTTCTGACGCAAATATTCCCGAGGCGACGAAGCCGAAGCACATACACACATTGAGCGTGTTTTGAGACACGTTTTTTTATTTTGTTTTTTCAATACCCAAAGGCGGATCTGTGTTATTCCTGAATGTGACCGGGACTGCACGTTGATAACCAGGCGACAATTGTGTCAGTGTGTGCAAGCTTGTTGAAGCTCGTGGCCTATGACGCGCCCCCTTAATACTACCAAGATGGATTGTGAACTTCGGTATCTCATTTTAGATTGTTTGTGTTTTGCTCGCGTTACAGATAATTTATTGTTCATTTCTCATCCGTGCGTCTCTCGTTTGCGCGTCAGTGAGGATTTATAATTGTTCGAACGAATCTTTTCGACAAACAATTTTTTTTTCTCTATTATATAGTGACTTTCAACACATTTCGGCTGCTTCGTCACTTTTACTTCCATTTTTGGAAGAATGTCGGGAGTGAGAATTGAACTCATGATCTCTGCGTGAGAGGTATGGATGTTACCACTACGCCAGATCGCCTCCGACAAACAATTGTAAACACCAATCTGATAAGTCACCGCAAATGACATAATGAGAGTACACCAATGCTCTATAATTATCCCCTTCCGTATCTGCTAATTGAGGCATTTATTTTTAAACTTTGGTATTCAGAACGGGTGAACGAGTCAAACAAATTGGATGTTGACATGTATCGGAGCCACAGCACAAGTCACACGTGCTGAAGCCATAACTGACCAGAACAAATCCTTACATGTTGCAGCTAACTTCCAAGTATTGTTTTCGAATGAATGTTCACTTTATTATTTTGTCGTCAATCTCGTCGAAATATGGGGTTCACGAGCATGAGCATGAGAAGATGAGCGTGTAGACACGCGCCGCGCGACACTGATGACGCACGACATTTCTATCTATTTTGAACACGTCTATCTTTTAACTCTTTTGTTATTTTTTTTACGTGACACAAAATTTGTTGCAATGAGATTATTTGAAACTCATTTTGTTCTTGAAGCTAATGACAGCCAGCATACTTATGACGATTCATTGTAGAGTTCACTTTCTATGGACTTCTCGTAAATCTAGTAACACAGACACCAATCACACTTGTTTCGTGGTGTTGTTCCTTTGAAACGATGGTAGCATAGAAGTAGAAAATGATAGCGACATAGCGACAACGCTATGAGCAAGAGAGAAGATTTTAACATGAATGTGAATGATAAGTAAATAAGGTTATTTTAGGATGGTCAAGGACACGAATCGAATAACACACAACGATCAAATTTTTTTTATAGGTTGTTGTGTGTTGTAAGAAAAAAACAGAATGAAATATGTCCACATAAAAAGTGTTCAATTATACATACAAAAAGTCAAACCATGTACTTTACTATGGACAACGTTCAGTTTATTAACAAAATGTATTATTTACGAGTTTGATCAACTAGAAGTAGAAAAGCATAATATTTATTTTTTCAATGCATTATTCTTAAAAGTTCGCTAAATTTAACAGGGGCTTTGTCAATACTGTGAATAACAAATTCATATCAACCTATCAGTAACGGCAATGTTAGAAAGTTATTTATAGATTGAGGTGAAGAAAACAGAGGTGGAAAATAAAAAAAAACTTGCTAAATGAACCACCATTAGCTACCCCTGAAACAGGTCTTCACTCAAATAAATTTATGCTTAGTGTCTGGTGGGATCCTCAAGAAATTATGTGTTATAGGGTCCTATGAACCTGTCAACCAGGCGAGACCAGATATAAAGGGAAGCCGGAGTTTCCCAACAAATCTTTAAATGTCAGTGTAATTTTCAGCATAATGCATTATTGACAACAATGCCTTGTTTTGACATCTAGAAAAGGAATTCAATTCAAAACATAACAAGTTTCGATCTGCAGTACAGGGTTGATATGCTTTGAACATGTCGATTTTTGTGCCTGAAATATACGATTCGCGGTTAGCATGGATCTTCTGCTACCATTTAAAAGAAACTGCTGCTGAATCGTATCGATTGCTTGTTGAAGATAAGCTCTTGGAAAAATACAGTGCTTTGAGTGGTACAAAAATTTAAAAAACCATGGTTTAGACGTAAGCGACGAAGAACGTCGAAAATCTCTGTGATAGTTCGAGGACAGTACACCTTTGAAGATGACTCTCAAACGCAACAGCTCGTAGATCAATTGAATGTGACTAATGATACCATCTCTATACGTTTGAAGGCCCTGGGTCCAGAAGATCCGAAAAAGGGTTTCCATTTGCTTTTAAAAAGGAACAGTTCTTCAGTTTCTTATTTCTTACTACCCACATTCTTCCAAAAATGGAAGTGAAGTGACGAACCAGCTTCCACCGCCGCGTGTTGAAATGTGAATAAATGAACATGTTCTATGCGCGACGAATTCTCTGGGTTGCTTTTCAGATTGTCCGGAGATGTTTTCTGCAGCCGCGTTTTGAAATGTTCGATCGGTGACTAACGAATCGTGAATGGTCTGCACAATTGGTTGTTTTTTTTTCAATTTTAGAGGCTTAAAACTACAACGTTCATTAGCCTCTAGCCGTGAAAAAGGTTTTTTAGAATATTAAACAATGTTCTGTTCTGGGATCGAACACACGGTCGTTTGCCTAAGGGGGTATTCTAATAATTCTAAATAATGATTTTTGGACGTTTTTTCGAGCTTTGAACAAATAAAACAAATATTATTTTTAATATCCATTATGCATTACATACAAAAAAAAATTGCACTTTTTTATGACGATTTTATAAAAATAGCTATATGGGGAAAAAAAATTTGATTGCTTCATGCGTCAGAGACATGAATAAAGAATTTTTTCAATAATCGTTTTTTTTTTATTTTCGAGACTATTAAAGGGATACCCTTAATAAGCAAACGCGCAACCGTTGAGAATATGGAAACTCCCATCTGCACATTGATCGGTGACTGATTTTTTCTATTATTGAGGCTTCAAACTACGATGCTCATTCACATCTAGCCTTGAGAAAGGCTTTTAGAATATCAATAAATAGAGTCCAAACACACACCCGTTTGCTTAAGGGGGAAACCAGTCTGGAAAATCAAAAACATCGAATTTATGTTTTTTGCTTGTTTGGGAAGCTTATGCCCTCAGAATACCTTTTGGATATTTTATTTCGTTGGAAAGTTAAAGCACATAGTATGAAGTCACCCCAATGATATAGTTATGCTGTACGAATTTTTTAGCACGTTTTTCACGAAGCCATGTTTTTTTCAACTGGTGGTATCCATATCTCAGCATCTACTTGACCGGTTTGGCTGAAATTCAGCATGTAAAAATGGATTATCTATAGCGTTTTTGATGTCTTATTTTTTCGATTTGTTATGGGCTTCTAAACAGCGATTTTTCATAAAAAATAACTCATTTTAAACAAAAATTACCGACATTTTGGCATTTTTTTCAAAACCCCAATGTAACGCTTTAGGTATTGTCCTAAAGTTTCAAAATAATCATTCCTGTTGCTTCAGAACCGATACCACAAGAAAGGTACCGATTTTCAGACAGTCATTATTCGTGCACTTGAAAAAATCATCATTTTCCGACCTTCCTGACAGGGGTCCCCCCTTAATAAGCGGACGCGCAACCGCATTCATCTTTGTTCAGAAATTGGTGATATTATTTAGTGGGAAATTTTACCACGGAAATGTTCATGTAAAAGAATCATTCTTGGATTTTTTTTCTTTTTTGTATGAGAGGTCGCAAACTCAGTGCTCAATGTAATGTTGTGTAATCAATTTATGTGAACTACGTTGAGCTGATCACAGCCATTAATGTTTTGTGAGATCCTTCCGGATATTCGAATAGCAGATCGAGTGAGTGCATGGCTCCTTCTTCCAGCAGTTATGGTTTTCACCTTACTGTGTTATCTGTACTTCTGGTGCGATGTACTACGTGAAGTGATCTAGCGCAGAACTATTTGCAAACCGAAGTATTTCTCTGAGTAGCGTTGCGACCAGACTCAATGCACTGATAATTTTTCCTGTTGCTAGAAGGTATAGAAAAGTTTTCATTGTGAGTTACAAGAGGGATAAAAATCGTCAAAAGGAGTAGCCGAAACTTTTGAAACAATTCAAGCAAGCTATCTTCAATTAGCAGCATCTGACAATTAACTGAAAATGTTCATTTTCAATCTGTCAAATTACTACAACGAAGTTTCGGACATGGACATTTAAAGGCCGCAGGAATTATCCTGGACGAAAGGGACTTCTAAGGAATGCTTCAAAATTTTACAGTGAGCTTGAAGCTGTTACTATCGGTTTGCGATTTGACACGAGCTAAATCGGGTCGACATGTGATTTCAGCAAGACGGTGCCACATGTCACACACACGAAATGATGGATCTATACCGCAATGTATTTGGTGAGCAATTGATCTCTCTTTTTAGACCAGTGAATAGACCACCAAGATCGTGCGATTTGACACCCTTGGACTGTATTTATGAGAGTATGCCAAATCTCCAATCAAATTGGTTGGAGGGGTGACACCCGGTCACGCTACGCCACTGTATCCACCATACTGGTACCGCACTGACTCAAGCAAAAAGGTCAAGTTTGTGTATAATATATATGCCATAACAATATAAGAGCGAAATAAGAGGCACTTTGCAAATAAGCGCCCATCAAAGGTTTCACGTTAAATTTCCCTCTCACTCTCAGAAAACACTTTCGGTGTATTATTATTATTATTATTTTTTGGGAGTTAAGAATATCCAATTTCATTTTATAATGTGATGTAATATTCTCGTGCATTGGTACGGCAGCATGTTTGTGGCAGTGGCAGTGGTTGCGTAGATAGGATGGTTGTGTTGAACAGCCTTACAACCCAGCCAGCCTTGGTTCAAACCTTGCTTGGCATCGTTTGGGATTTTTTGGGTACAATTCAGAGCTGATGTTCAGTCTAAGCGAATGAGAAGTCTGCCCCATACATACGAACATTTCAACACTCTTGAAAAAAAAGGTGCTTTTAACGCCTTAACACAATAAAAGTCATATTTTCTGCCAACGCTAGTTTGGGTGCAGTAACATTTCCCCAAGTTTAAAATATGACTCACAGTGAGCGCTTTTGTTCGATATTCGTTGTACGTACCAATAGAAATAATACAAAATTGAATGATCGAAGTTATGAGCAAGTCCCGCTTTCTGAATACTCCGATATTCTGAACAACGAAATCGTTTATTTAATTTCCTATTAATGTCATTCTCAAATGTTGTTCACTCATCCCATTCTATTTGCATGAGCCTTTACATAAACCTCGGACTTGCAACTAGCAACGGATCTGGTTGAAACCAGCCCAAATAGCAGCTCTTTGTTCGACACAACTGTCCACCGAAAAAAAAAAAAGCAAAACCGGCCGCGGTCTGAAGCTCATCTTTGATTCGAACAGGTCTAAAAATAACACTTCACCCTGTGCTGATCTTTTGCAGTTGAGAATGAAAAACGATGCTGTACGCGACAAAGCAAGTATCGGCGTTAATTTTCATTCAGATTTATCTTTTGAAATTTTGATTCCTAAATCGTTGGGCGAAAAACGATTTCGCTTTTTTATCTATTGCATATGCTTTTGGGTTACCTCTCAATAATTCCTAACTGTGGTTTTGTAGACTATAATGTAATGTTTGTGCTCCGTGAGCTGAAAACTCATCAGATGTTCTTACCACAATTTGAAAGCGGTTGTGTAGACAGAACATTATAGAAATAAAATTCTACCAAAGAATCCAATTCCCCTCTGGCATTCAAGACGTTTGGCGGTGCTTCCCAGTTTAAAAATTTAAGGGATTAATTAAAAATGATTTGATTTGACATGAACTCAGATTCAATTTTCCGATCGATATTTTAGTGCCTTTAAATTTAATGATAATCACTAAACGTTCAATTTCTTATTCTCTTCAACTTGAGTCGACCAGCGCGTGCATCTAATTTCTATTCCACGAAATCAGAAGCATGCATTTGATACCCCAATGCTAATTAGATTAAGCGCATTTATCGATCGTTTCGAAAATCCCCGATGGACTTTGATTTACACGTGACAGAGAAGAATGCCACTAGACCGCATGTAAAAAAAGGCGAACGAAACACTGATGGTAATGAAATTACATTCAAATGACTTCCATTGATTGAACTTCCTTTTGGATGGGATTTTCTGCATAATAAAAATTATTTTTCTAGATATAAGTCTTCAATAATAATACACATTACAAGAAGTACGTAAACGAACATGTACAACGAAAACTTCGTGAAATATTGGAGGATGAGTTATCTCCTCAAACTAAAGCAGTCGGGTGATAATCACTGCAAGTTGTTGCCGATTCGACAATAACAAAGCAAGGCGTCATTGCTTGATAACATTTGTCCCGCCGATGTTCCGGATTTTTTTGCTTCGGCCTAACGTCATCGTTTCAGGATCATGAGTTCACTCATAAAATAAGTGCGTAGAATAAACCTTACCAAATGTCTTCTTACGCAAGCGCAAACTAAGATATTTTCGAACGAGAATAGATTTTGAAAAATACATGGACTCGAAGGAAGCTTTTATCTTCATAAGAATATTTTCTCAGAAAATTGTTCATCTCAGATTGATTGTTCTCAGACTAAATCGATCCAGCAAGTTTCGGATAAACGGGGAGAGCTAGTGCAACCGCACAATCAAAATAATGGATACCCAGATAAACTGTGATAAACGCGCCGGCTGTAATGATGCAAATTGCGATTTCCAGTTGCATCCAGTCGTGGATCAATTGGTCACATTTTCCAGTGCAAACATCCAGTGTAAACCGAGAAATTTAAACCACAATACCATACTAAAACTAGTTCCAACTGGAAACGACCATTAAATATAAATAACCCGAATGATCCAGATCTGTGGTTCCCGTTTGTCGTCCAAAGTCCAATTTCAATATAAATGTTACAATACTATCTCTTGAATCGGAGACAGATGTAGTTGTTTGCGAAATCATCATTTCGGCGCGTATTTATGGTTACGTCAAAGACTGGGTTCAGTGAGTTTAATTAATTATTTTAGCAAACAGTTGAAAAAAGTCTAGAAGTTAGCCATATAACGTTCAGTTTTGAAACACATTTGAAAGAATGCACACCAAAACGAACAATACAAATTTGGTGCTTGCTTCTATCTGTAACAGCTACGAATCAGAAGGTCAAATGCAACCGACCACATATGTGAACCAATCTGCAACACATGCAAGCAACAAAAACGAGCAGTGTATTAACGAAAATAACTGAACCGTGAAACCAACGACCAATCGACGATTACCTCAGCATGAACGAGCCTCCAAATATAAACACTCACCAACACAACATCAACCAGTTGACCGGCGCTATAGGTGTTGCTCTCGTGTGATTCTGTTTGTCTGATGCACAACAGCATCTCACATATGAACGGATGAATTTACGTAGACTATTAAAAATCGGTAATTATTTCCTTCGCCAAGTCAGCTCATACGCAAGCGAAACCTGAATACACGCAAATTAATTTTTAATCTAATTCCAGCGCATATTTCACCACCCAAGCAATGGAGCAAACGTCAGTGATGCATGCATGTGGTACATGGAAAAATAAACCAATCATCATCTTGGGTACCCCACAAACAGCGTTCGTTCGTCTGGAAGAAGCAAAACATGTTTGTGTCTGCTCTCAGACTACGTTCATTGGGTTCATTGGATGTTGTTGAACGTTCGCTAAACGTCAATTCCATCGCTTTGATCAAGTGAACAGCTACGACACGGTCGACTACCAATGATTGGGAAGACTTCACTACCAATTATCGACAGCAAGCCAATGGAAAGTACGGAGGATACACTGGGGCACGGTTCAAATTCCGTTCTTTGGTCTCAATATTTAGCCTGCCAAAGTTCTGATGATCCCAATCAACCGGTGGTGGTGGCTGAGATGAACTTTGTTCGTTGTAAACAAATTTATTGTGACGGAAAATTACAACGAAGTGTCGATTATGTCGGTTTCGATCTGCCACTCGGATGTTCTGAGGCAATGTTTACAACTACGAATAGGATGCCACCTAAACAAGTACAGGGTCTCACGCTCAAACGCTCACGCAACAAATTTTAATAACTTCTACAAAAGTGAACCGATTTTTATTTCTATAAAACGAAAATAAAGCTTATTTTAGAACATTTTTGATGTGACAACCCCTTTTTTCGATAACGCGTTTTAAACGGTGAAAAAAATTCTTCATGCACAACTCTAACATTACGACTTCGATGCTGTTGAAAATTCGAGTTATTTTTTCTTTAAGTTCGTCCAATTTTGTAGCTTATTAACATAGCAACCTTCACGTACCTTCACGTACCCCCAGAAGAAGTAATCGACGACGAGTAATGTTGAAATTCTTACCATAAGAGGACAAAGTTTCATTAAGGCTTCGGTTGCTCGAGTAATACGGTTTAACTAAAAATACATGTTCTTGTAAATTGTACATCTTGACGCCATCGGATCAGACTGAACGAGTAGCCGAATATTATCATCCCGAAGTGGGGAATGAAATGTTACCATCGACGGAGTGAAACAAAAATTTATAAGGAGCTATTCGATATTTTTGCGTAAGCGTTTAATCTGAAAAACCCTGTATTAAACAAAAGCTTGGATGCACTCCGAAGAAACTAAGCATGGTTGAATCACATCTTGTAAACAGTTACTATTGCATTTACCGATATATAACGGTCTATTTAGTCGAAACCATTTTTAACGGAAGCTTGTTTATTACTAAGCGTGTCAATAAGTTCAACAAATTACCACTTAAAATTGGTAATTCATAGTTGTTGTAATTTTTCCCCTGTATTCGTTTCACCTGAAACACATTCATCAGCATGTTGCTCACGCGAATGTAACATTTGCTCGAATGCGACGTTTATCCGAATAGCACTTTTACCAAAAAGAAAAAGAACGAAAAAATCAAAAACATAAATATTAGGCTGTCAAAAAAGTCCTGCGGTATTTCCGCGAGGTGTCGTTGTAAGCGCGTAGTTAAAGTTGTATTCATTGTATCGAGTCATACTATAGCTTGTTGGAAAGGTATTTTTGCGCGCTATAATATAGTCCTTGACAGTGTTTTGTTTGGTTAAGTCGTTCGTGAGTTATAGTGTCGCAAATATGGAGCAAAATAAAGAGAAAATCCGACATATTTTACAGTACTACTATGACAAAGGCAAAAATGCATCTCAAGCTGCCAATAAAATTTGTGCAGTTTATGGACCCGATACAGTTTCTATTTCCACCGCACAACGATGGTTTCAACGTTTTCGTTCTGGTGTAGAGGTCGTCGAAGATGCGCCACGCTCCGGAGGGCCTGTCATCGAAAATTGCGACAAAATCGCTGAATTAGCCGAGAAAGACCGGCATAAAGGGTGTGTCACATCAAATTGCATCACGGAAAAAACGCTGTAGAAATATAATTTTTAGGAATTATATCTTCAGCTTTCGCTTATAATCAGATAAGAGTGTATAGATCACGTTGGCCATGCTTCACTGTCAATTTTTCGTAAATTTGGAAAAATGTCGTCGAACGAAAAAGAGTGTCGTGAATTAATCCTGTGCACTCATTTCGAGAATCCGGAGTTGTCACATCGGGACATCGGTAAGATGCTGGGAATCGTCCAATCCATGGTCAGCAGAGTACTAAAACGATACTTCGAGAACCTAACCATCGACCGGAAGGTGAAGAACGGCAAAAATGGATGCTCCGTCAGTGAAAAAGATCACAAGCGCGTAGTTAAGCAGTTTAGACGTGATCCGAGAAGTTCGGTCCGGGATGTCGCCAATAAGCTGAATTTGTCAAGTTCATTCGTCCAGCGGACCAAGCAGCGGGAGGGCCTGCGTACATACAAGGTTCAGAAGGCTCCTAACCGCGACGAAAGGCAAAACATGGTGGGGAAGACGCGAGCCCGGAAGTTGTACACCGAAATGCTGACGAAGCCGCATTGCCTGGTAATGGACGACGAAACCTACGTCAAAGCGGACTTTCGTCAGCTGCCGGGCCTGTTGTTCTTCTCCGCAGAGGACAAATTCAGCGTTCCGGAGGAGATTCGCAAGCAGAAACTATCCAAGTTTGCCAAAAAGTACATAGTGTGGCAAGCGATCTGCTCTTGCGGAAAGCGGAGCGCCCCCTTCGTGATGTCCGGCACGGTAAACGGGCAGGTTTACCTTAAGGAGTGCCTACAGAAGCGCTTACTACCACTATTGAAGCAGCACGAGGGCCCGACCATCTTCTGGCTGGATCTCGCTTCGTGCCACTATTCAAAGGACGTGTTGGAGTGGTACGAAGCCAACGGGGTCACCTTCGTGCCAAAGGAAATGAACCCGCCTAACGCGCCGGAGCTTCGCCCAATAGAGAAATATTGGGCGATTATGAAGCAGGCCCTCCGGAAGAACCCAAAAGTTGTCAAATCGGAGGCGGACTTCAAGAGAAAATGGATTTCTGTTAAAAAAAAACTACAACCTGACGTTGTACAGAACCTTATGGACGGGGTTTTGATGTTGTTTAATAGTTTTTATTTTACTGTCTAAAATTTTCAAAAGGATCGGTCTACTGGGCGAATTTCTACAGCGTTTTTTCCGTGATGCAATTTGATGTGACACACCCTTTAGTAGCAGCCGTAGCATCGGCCAAGAGCCGTTATTGACCATTTGAAGAAGCTTGGATTCACAAAGAAGCTCGATGTATGGGTGCCACACACGTTGACGCAAAAAAACATCTTTGACCGTATCGACGCATGTGAATCGCTGCTGAATCGCAACAAAATCGACCCGTTTCTGAAGCGGATGGTGACTGGCGATGAAAAGTGGGTCACTTACGACAACGTGAAGCGCAAACGGTCGTGGTCGAAGCCCGCTGAAGCGGCTCAGACGGTGGCCAAGCCCTCATTAACGGTCAGGAAGGTTCTGCTGTGTGTTTGGTGGGATTGTCAAGGAATAATCTATTATGAGCTGCTTCCCTATGGCCAAACGCTCGATTCGGACCTGTACTGCCAACAACTGGACCGCTTGAAGGTAGCACTCATGAAGAAGAGGCCATCTTTGATAAACAGAGGCCGCATTGTCTTCCATCAGGACAACGCCGGGCCACACACTTCTTTGGTGACGCGACAGAAGCTCCGGGAGCTCGGATGGGAGGTTCTTTTGCATCCGCCGTATAGTCCGGACCTTGCACCAAGTGACTACCACCTGGTTTTGTCCATGGCGAACGAGCTAGGTAGTCAGAAGTTAGCCACAAAAGAGGCCTGTGAAAATTGGCTATCCGAGTTTTTTGCCAATAAGGAAGCGAGCTTCTATAACAGGGGTATTATGAAGTTGGCATCTCGTTGGGAACAAATAGTCGAACAAAACGGCGCATATTTGACTTAAAACAGATGATTGTAACTAATTTTATGAACAAATGAAAATTGAACTTTTTTGATAGCCTAATATAAAATCGCCTTAGGGGCTGTCCACTTAACATGTGGGCAGAAAAAGGACGTCCCCCCTCCGTATCCTCCGAAGCGGATGGAAAGTTTTCCAATGGATCAGCGATCAAATTTATCAGTTCTAATACCAAAGCGATTGCTAAAGAGGAACATCGCCTAACAATTTTGCTCGCGCAGCAAGAAAATTCAAACTTCTCGTTCGTCAAGTTGACATAATTCGAGCAGATTCCGGGACAGAAGTTTTACATGGCAACGGGAAGTAGAAAGAACATCTTCAAGATCATGAAACTATTCAATTCCTCACAAATACAGTGGAACCTCGATTATCCGCGAAACGGTAGAAGAGCTATATTCCTTTTTGCCGAATGGGTGATATTATTGAAACCTATTTCAAACAAGTTAATTTCAAGTCGTTTGCAAGGAATCGATCCTAAAAAGTGAAAAAAAGATAGCAGCTTACAATCTGTATATATAAAAATGGAGTTCTGTCTATCTTTCTGATTCTAATGGACTCGGAAACTACTGAACCGATTGACGTGAAAATATGTATGTAGGAGTTTTTGGGGCCGGGGAAGGTTTTTATGATAGTACGAGACCCCTCCTCTTTCTCTAAGGGGGGCTGACATACAAAAGAAACACAAATGTCTGCATTAATCGAGAAATCATCAAGTAAAAGGAACGAAATTTGGCATATGGAGGTTTTAGGGGGCAGTTAACAGTTTCTATGGTGGTTCGACACTTCTACCCGCTCTCCAAAGGGGACTGCGATACAAATGAAACACAAATTCATGCGTAACTCGAGAACTAATCAAACAAAAGGAAACAAAATGAGGTGAGGTGAGGTACAGCACAATAAATATTCCTATGAGGGTATGACACTTCTCCCTTCTTTGGAAGGGGAAGGGGGTTTCATAAAAATATCACACATATTTCAATCAACCATAATCAAACCAAACATGAAAATTGCAAATTTTCGGAAAACACTGAAGGAAAATTACAAAATGCAGAAAATTAAATTCCCATATGGTCTACAATTACATCGTGATAAGCATTGTACATCCATTTGATGTTTGATGTCTATATAAATAAAAATTATCGCCAAATGTGTTGGTAAGTGCAGAACTCAAGAAAGGAATCGTCCGATTTGAGCTGTCTTTATTTTATAAAATTTTTATATTAAACATGTAGTCCATGAAACGGAGAAACATGTTATTTGCAAATGATTGAAGAATCTTGAACGATAATTGTAAATATTATACTAGAAAATTTCTAGCAAAAGAAAATTGTAAAGGGTCAATTGGAACTTCCCGGGTTGGAAATTCTCTCGACATGCCACGGAATGAATAGGTCCAGATGATGATTTAAGTTGTTCTTTCGAATGGGAATCTATATCTGTGACTTAAACAGCCCGTTTTTTATAAATTTCTTCATAATAATTATCAACAAGAGAACTATCTCAGCTCAAGCTTTTGTAAGGGTACCATAATCATGATTTCATATTGTAAATTATTGTCTTCTGTGCTGTGTATTCTTTTTAAATTTAATTTTGTTTTATTTCAAGGCTTTGATGATGATGGTATTGATTGAATTTGTTTTTATTTCAGTTTAGTTTTTCAATTAATTAAAAAAAAATAATTGTGAAGTCTGCAATAGTTTGAGCCCGCGCGCTTTGACAGACATAAAAATACGAACATAATCGAACATGATCGAACATAAGCAAAAGCAGTTTTACACGAAAAAAATTAAAATATTCCAAGGGGTATAATGTGGAAACTAGAGGGAAACTAGGGATAGCTCAATCAGAATACCCGTAAATTCATCTTCTTAACAGATAAGTATATCGAGATTTTTCTGTGTTGTGGCAGACTCATTGCAGATTCTGGTTGATACGTTTCTATTCCAGGTTGAATGTAGGGCCTGAAGTATTGGTTGGAATTAGGCTTAGGTTTGGTCAGCTGTCTGGTCTCGATCACATTTGCAGAATGTTGTCGGGTATCTAGTAAAGCGGGAATTCCTTTGTAAATTCAAGGCTAATGCTGACATAGGTATTGGGTCTTATTCCTGATCGGTCAAGGATTTTTTCGGGTTGGAAATTTTCTTGACATGCTTTGAGATAATTAATGGGCCTGAAGTATCGGCTAAAGTTATGCTTGGGTTTGCTCGGCTGCTTGAACTCGGGAACGATCGCATCGTGGCCGGGGATCTAATAAAGCGGGAATTACCTTGTAAATTCTTGGCTAATAGTGACATAGGTATTGGGTTCAATTCCCGATCGGTCTAGGGTCTTCCCGGGTTCATATATTAGTAATCGATTAGTAATCTATGCCTGCGAGATAACCAGTTCGTTTTCTTTTCAATTTAGTTTGCCTACTGGTTAGTTGATGAAAAAAAATATAAATACCGTAATATAATTATTATCAATAAGATAACTCGTTCCGCTCAAACCTTTGCAGGGGAAAGAGGTGGGACCATCATCATTTTTTTAAACGTTGAACGTTCGTTTATTGAAAAAAATGGGTGGGTTATATCTATGATATAACCGCAAGGTTGACGTGGGACTACCTTAGCTTAGCAATCATTTGTTCGTATTGCTTATATTTTTGATAGAATGAAACAATTCCCGAATTCAATGAAATTCGATATATATGATTTGTGAGTAAAACGATTTTATAATGTCATGTAAGATCAATTCATGCCAATTCAGATAATGTTCTTCGTTACAAGTAAATTTAATTACAGTTTTTTTACGGTTGGTATGATGCCCAGGACAAAATATGTGAACGGAAGAATTATCACACGATTATTTTATTTTACGTTTTCATTCTGAAGTTTGCATCTCTCAAGTGTACGTACTTTTCGAACCACGAATTTGCTTGATTTGATGAACTTCAGGCACTCAGTTCCGAATTTGACATGTACGTCGAACGGATATTGTTTAATCAATAGGCGTTATCGCAGCAAATGGTTAACAACATTTTGCCTAATCATCAAATGGTATGCGTAGAAATTAAGTGAACAGAAGATATGAAGGCATATCCTTCAATGCAATAATGAATAACCCAGCCAAAGCGTTATGTTCGTACCCGTTTTTGTAATCCGTACTAGGAAAACACTTTTCGGAGTGCAAAAAAAAATGCGGGTGCAGAAGTACCCCCGGCTTGCATGAATCAAAAACTTCTACTTCTACTTTTTATATATAAAGGATTTAAATTTGAAAGTTCAGTCGTCTCTAGTGTCTACCGATTTTCCCCGGTTCCTAAGTTTAGGAGACCGTGTTAAGGAAACATATTCTAGTTTGCACAAAGGCAAGCAAGTACAAAAGTACTCGAAGTTTGCATTTATTTGCAGAGCCGATTTTCCCAGACATCTTGGTTTTGAAGTCTGTGTTAGGCAAACACATTTCAGTCGGAACAAAAATGCCACTGACTTGCATGAATTTGCAATGCCAATTTCCTCAGACACCTTGGTTCTGAAGTCTGTGTTGGGGAAACACATTTCAGTCGGAACAAAAATTCCCCCGACTTTCATGTATTTGCAATGCCGATTTCCCCACGCTACATGGATTTGAAGTCTATGTTAGGGAATCACATTTCAGTCGGAACAAAAATGCCCCCGACTTACATGTATTTGGAATACCAATTTCCCCACGCTCCTTGGATTTAAAGTCTGTGTTAGGGAAACACATTTCAGTCGGAAAAAAATACCCCCGTCTTTCATGTATTTGCAATGCTGATTTCCCTAAGGCTGCTTGGTTTTGATGGCTGTGTTAGGGAAACCGTAGATCGGGCCAATCAAAACGAGGCAGTTAGGGCGTTTAGATAACGCCTAACATTTTACAGTTATTCAATTGTTTATCTAATGAAAAATAACATTTTATTAATTGCGATAGAAGCGTAGGAATATTCCCTATCAATTGATGCTTTCCGATCCAGTAAGAAATGTTCGAGTTATAAGCATTCGAAATCTTTCATTGTTTTCTACATGTTCTGTGTTTAGGCTTTCATTTTACCCCCCCATATACTCCGGTTAGACGTAGTCCCACGTCAAAAACGTGAATGTTTGAAAGCATTCATAACAAAAAAATTCATTCGGGACGAAGTTTGTCGGGTCAGCTAATAATTGATAAATACGTGGAAAACATGATTGGATAAATTTGAGATACTTGGAGTTATGAACGCAAACTAAGCACAGAGATGAAACAGATAATGGATAGGATGATTTGCTAAATATGATGCACCCCAAAAGTCCGGACAGAAACGACGATTTATCCGATGATCAACCAGGCAAATCAGTGAAGGATTTTGTTCTCTCATTGAAAACTTCAATAATTGATGTTTTGAGTGAATTGTGGACTGTTCAAGTGAAATAAAATGCTATTTAACAGAACATGTTATATGAACAAAAACCATTGTTAGAAGTTACTAAGCTTGAGCTTGAGTATACTGTACACTTCGTAGTTTGTCTCCATGGATGACCTGAACCAGCGAAATTGCACAAACACCCTGAAATGGTGCTTGAAAAGGAAGTTAGAAGTGACTAGAAGAATAATTACCATACTGAAAATGAAAATTCCAAATCTTTAAGAGGCAACTCCTTTATCAATTGAAAAACCTTTAATGTAAAATTCACAAATTTGGATAGAGCAACTAATACATCATTGAATCACTTCAAATGGCGGAACGTCAATCGAGATTCGATGAAAAATACTTTGGGTTTTGGGCAATGATTCCTGTAAATTTTTCATACCAAACAAGGATACGAAAAATGGGTAGGTTATATCTATGATATAACCGCAAGGTTGACGTGGGACTACCTCAGCTTAGCAATCATTTGTTTGTTAGATTAAAATTTTGATTGAATGCAACAATTTCCGAATTCAATTGAATTCAATATATTTGCTTTGTGAGTAAAAATATAGTATAATGCCATGTAAGGTCAACTCATGCAATAGATTATGTTCTTCGTTACTGTCTGTGTTAAACAAACACATTTCAGTCAGAATAAAAATGACCCCAATTTGCATGTATTTGAAATGCCGATTTCTCCAGACACCTTGGTTTAGAAGTCTTTATTAGGTAAACTCATTTCAGTCGGAACAAAAATACCCCTGCCTGCATGAATATGCAATGCCAATTTCCCCACGCTCCTTGGATTTAAAGTCTGTGTTAGGGAAACACATTTCAGTCGGAAGAAAAAAACCCCAATCTGCATGAGTTTGTAATGCCAATTTCCTCAGGCACCTTAGTTCTGAAGTCTGTGCTGGGGAAATACATTTCAGTCGGAACAAAAATGACCCCGACTTGCATGTATTTGCAATGCCAATTTACCCAAGCTCCATGGATTTGAAGTCTGTGTTAGGGAAACACATTTCAGTCGGAATAAAAATATCCCCGAGGCAAGCGGGAAATAGTTAGAACAGCTTCAAATACCTCAGAATCGCTTATTCAAATAAAGCAATATTTGAATTTAAATGTTTTTCGAGTGAAAATTCGTCAAGCTTTGGTAAAAAGTCCTCACATAAAGAGGGCTTAATAGGTTAAAGTTCCTTATCTTACACCATCTCACATCGGAAGACGTCTGAGTTTTGCCAAAGCTCACATGAACCGAATGTGGGACATGCAGCCCTATTCTGTATTCCGACGGATTTATATTTCGTTCGAAACCGTTATTTCGTTCGAGTTTTAATTTCGCATTCCCTATTTCGAACGTTTTGCCCATTCAATGTTCGAAGAGAAACAGATCGAACGAAATGCAAAAACAACTCGAACGGAATACAGAATGGAATTTTATCAAGTCGTTCGAAATATTTCGACTCGATCGAAATACAGAATAGGGGTGATGGTATGTTGTGACAAAGAATGTTTCCAAAAGAATACTTTTTGCTATATACCATAACGAAAAGTTCTTCAATGTATAGATCATCTTCACTGACGACAAAAAGTTCCATTTGGATGGTCCTAATGATTCCAACGGGTACTGGCGTGATTTACGGAAGACGGAACAGTATTAAAATAGAGTCATGGTGGTCTCTTAGAAGAAAAAGACAGAGTGTATGTAACTATTGTGATTTTAAATGCCATATCAAACGAAAATGTTTCAAATTGAAGGGGAGATTCCCAAATTGTGCAAAAGACCAGGGACGAGTGCTGACAAAGGACTGAATAACTTATTCATTAAGATGCAGACAAAGAAGCAGGATAGTGACGACAACAAAAAGGTGATTTTTAATGAATTTAACGATCCTTATTTGTTGGAAACAACAGATTTGAGAAAATCTACACAAATTGTGGATCTACCGTTTTGGAGTAGAAGAACAAAGACAAATAAATGAGACGAAATAAATCCAAAATAAATTTTCATACATAAAACAAACAATGTTTGTTTGCAGTAACACAACTTTAATTCCCCTGTTATTCATTTCTATAGAAGATCAGATATGCCTTTCCAATTCAGACAACCCTAAATAACTATTTTGAAGAAGGCCTGTTTAATCTAAAACGCATCTTATGCAAAAAAAATCGGTGCTCCCGTGGTCGAGTGGTTAGCGTCAAACCTAACATGCCGGGGGTTCGGGTTCGAGTCCCGTTCTGGTCGGGGTGAGGATTTCCTCCGACTTGCGCTGTGGTCACGCGTATTCTAGAGCTTGCCACTCAGAATGCATTCAAGTCGTGTTGTTTAGGATAGAAATCTCAACTAAGTACTAATAAAAATGACGCAAGTAATACTACGTTGAGACGGCGAAGTTCCTTTAGAAACGTTAGTGCCATATAAGAAGAAGAAGATCTTATGCAAAATATTCACAAGCTGAACGACTATCCGACAATCGGATCTTATTCCGCTCATCACTCATTTGTGGAATTGTTGTTACTTACGTGTTAACACCACCGGAGCGCAATTTTCATTATGAATTTATTTTTACGTAATGAAACTTATTCTGAGGTCAATGCAATGGGGGCGAAGTCCCCAGCTGACGAGGATAATGAACCGAGGTGACACAATCCGAGTCGGCCGCCGACCCGCCGTTGGAAGTGGCGACCTCTCGCAAACAAACACGTGTTCCACCGATTGCTCGGTTAGTTTGAAATATAGGAGACAACCCTTTAGTTAGCCGAGTCGACCGAGGGTTAGCGAGCGTCGGACCGCATACGTTTGACTGGTGCATGGCAATTGCCGGTTCTATATCCTCCTTAGATTGTGACTTCGCCCCATTATATTGACCTCTGAATAAATTTCATTGCGAAAATATAATTCAATCATAAAAATTGCGCCCGGTGGCGTTTATACGTTAGTGCCGAGTTATTAATATAATTATATTTAGACACTTAGTGCAGTACATATATATAATAAAGTATAATGTGCGCACATACTACTAGCAACTACTGGAATAATCTACGTCCACCGATTATATTCAAACTACCATTAATTTTCTTCGTTTATCTATCAGATGGAACAATGTATTCTAAATGGCTTGGAATTGCATGCCTCAATCATGCTTCCTATTACATGTAGATATCAGCTATAGCTAAGCGCTAAAGCTCTTCCGGTTGGTTACATGTACAATGGAATCGCATACTTATATGTCCATGAACTTCTACAACGATTATTTGCAAATCTCTACGCCATCTATCGTATTAGCTGAGTGCATTTGGGAAATGAAATGGAGGAAAACGAAATCACTTGGTTTCCGTATTCGTACGAATGACAACTGCCCCCATGGCAAGAATCAGTTCCCTAAAGTGGGTGCAGTAGAAGACTTCATTCTTTGTTGGACAGCTGATGGCGAATGATTTGGTACAGATTAATATGAAGCAATAAGATTTCTTATGTTTTTTTTAAGATTGGATAAAATAATACAATATACCAATGATGGGTCAGAGGATTTGAAAACAGATGAGTCAGTATATAGGATTTAGACCAATTGGGACGATGGCAGATAGGATATAGAAAACCCTTAAATAAAAAGAGAGACGAATGATGGAAAACGATGAATGTGCAATTTGCCTATAACTGATGCATTCCAGCAGATTGTCGCAATCATACGAAATCATTTTCTTAACTCGATAATCAGCAAACAATGCAGAACTCAACGTCGATAAAATATAAAGTAAACAGAAGCGAATGCTGCTCTGGCATGGGAAGTGAGGGTTACTGACGAAATAAAGAAACGATTTCCACTGTACCTTACCATCCACCAGCAGATGTGTGTTGTGGAATTTGTGCACACCCGCAAAGGCGGAAGCACTGGAGGAGCCGGTCTTCAGCAGGCTCGGATTCAGTATTAGCTCAGTGATATGTTCGATCGCTTGCTCTAGATCGATCAGACTGAGCAGAGGATCGAGATTTTCGTCGGGTGTCGTTCCTAGGCTAGTAGTAGTAGTAGTAGGGATGTTGCTATTGTTAGTTGCATCAATGAGAGTCATGCTAGTCACCGGTGTTGTGCCAGTGTTTGTGGCAATGTTTTTGTTATTCAACTTTTCAAGGGCATCAACTGTTGGTGGTGAAATTTCAGAAGAAGAAGACAAAAGATTCGAGGAGGGCACTTCACGGCCAATCATCGCTAGATACGCTTCATTGTATCTTAGATTCTTCACGCAGATCCCGGTAAGAGTATAAGAGTTTTTCAGAAAGAGAAAACAGAACAAAGGTTCGGAGGGTTAGATATATCAATTGCTGGGTTCAAATCTACGACTGAGGGGATATCCAAATAATTATTCTACAAGAAAGCTTGAGTTTTACTTACGGTAGAATGCCTCCAGTACTTGACGAGCTCGTGGATATCTGAAGATGGAGCCAGAAGAAGAAAGTCTCGCCACTCGTCGAAACTGATATTGAGACTACCATCTTTATCCATCCTAAAATAAAAGCAAACATTTTAATTAGATTTAGAAACGTCATGGTAAATCATCAAACCTTTTAAGTAACTTGGCCGCCTCGTGCCGATCTATTTCGATTCCCAGCTCCTTGAAGGCGGTAATCAGCTCCTCCAAATCCACCATTCCATCTCGGTTCCTGTCCAGGTGAGTAAACTGCAGGCGTAAATTTTTCTCATGTTCTCGCACATAATGAATAAACTCGGCCAAGCCGACATCACCGCTCTGGGTCTGGTCCGACTGCTTGAGGAAACGCTGGAAAAATAATGAATGTCCGTATTCCTGTTGTGTTTTATCGATGTGTGGGAACCCCGTTGGTAATAATGCGCGCATGTTTTGTGTGATGTGTTGGCAAGCGGATGAGCGTGAACACATGGGAAACGTTGCGTGTATTTGTTATGGAGATGGGAAAATGATAGAAAAAAAAAGATAAAACAATAAATTACTATGCGATTTTAATGACATGTATGCATTTTCGTGATGGTTAGATACACAAAGAACATAAAAAATGTATATTAATGTTAAGCTAATAAAAATCTAAATTCAACGAAATTGATAATTATTCCCCATCGACTAGTGATGTCAGATATTTATCATGTACTTTGGTAGACTTTTTCCAATTCTTTTTTTTTTGGCTATATATATCGAATGAAAAGCCAAATTTCGAGTGAATTATCAAACTAACCTCTAAATATATATATATATATATATATATATATATATATATATATATATATATATATATATATATATATATATATATATATATATATATATATATATATATATATATATATATATATATATATATATATATATATATATATATATATATATATATATATATATATATATATATATATATATATATATATATATATATATATATATATATATATATTTCTTATACCACTTCCTACCAATATATTCGAGAGTTTGAAAATATGTGAAATCGTTGGCTTCAGGAAACACTCTGTTAATTGTATGAAATGGTGAGTTAAAATTACTAAAACCGAAAATTAGTTCTTTTTCATCCCATTTGTTCGAATGCTTATGGAAATCTGTTTAATGATTTGTGTAATAATCCCATTATGATAACTGCCAAAACTACTACTTCTTCAAAACGCTTTTCGAGAACATTCCAGAGAATTGTTTCCAAAGCAAAAATAAAAGCTGAAATTAGAAACATTTCTTCGGTGACTTCAAAGGACAGTACAACAGTAAAACTGCACAATCAAGCGAATATTTTTACAATTAAGCATGAAATAACATCTGAAGGAACTTATTTGACAATAAAATCGTTCGCCTGCAGATAATCTCCGAGAAACGAGTGTCCATCGTAAAGAGTTTTTTCTGAAGAATTCTGCAATTGCTATTCAAAAAAATGTGTCAAAAGCATTTAAATGAAGAAACAACCAATGGATTTAGGAATACTTCTTTACTAAACTTTGACTGCAAGATACTAGTTCATATATTGAAGCGAAAATTAGAAAAAAGAAAACAATATTTTGAATGTTTTATTCCATAAAGCGTGTTGATAGGGGATTCCTCTTGGCTGTTGTGCAGAAAATGTAATCTAATCCCGGATTCAAAGCCCCACTTTAAAAAACACGAATGTCGTAATAACATGTGCTTATTAACGGAAGTTTCATTTGTAACATCACAATCTTTCGATCGGCAGGACAAAATGATCCTTAAAAAACTGATCCCGGTGCTGAGCATACCTAACGCAGCTGTATCAATGTGTCATTAACGTCAAATAACGTCGCAAAATGGATGCTAAAAATTCGAGAAATATTTGGGAACGGGGGTACAACCCATCAGAAAAGGTGGGCTGAATCTGCTTCTTTTAGTACAGAGTTCTGCATATGAACTCTGTTTTTGAGCTGGTATTATAAAATTAGGATAGCACTCGTTTAGCTAATTCCTACTCAAATTATTTGGAAAATCCTAATAATATTCCGGTCATTTCATCATATTATTAACATCCCACATATACTCTGCAGATACAAATGTATCAGCAGTTCGCTATTTAAAATTTACTCCCACGTAGACCTGGATTTAGAACACAGAGTTCAGTTTATACTCAAATATGATGTAGCTTAGAAGTTGAAAACAAAGACTCTCCACTACCAATGGAAGCTTGATCGCTCAATGTTTATGTGACTTTCATGCAGAATACATATTTCAGTGAAGAAGTTCGATGATATGGAAAAATATTCGACATAACCAATTTATGGATAAATATGGAGTACCCAAAATGGGCGGAAAATGCAAAAAAAATGTTCATTTATTCGAACAGATCTGAATGTATTTAAAAAAACATCTTTTAACGTGTCCACGTGGACATTTTCGTACCCCGTACCACCCCTAAAGTTGTCCATGTGGTATGTGGACAGCCCCCATGTTTCCGAGATTATATCTTAAGTTTTCGTGATTGTTACACATACAAAATTCTTCCGGAGTCCGGTGAGCCGCAGGTTGAGTATAGTTGATCTACATTATTTAAGCATCTACATCTAAAATTGAGCAAATCCGTAGTTCTGCCAACTCTGCCTCCGACAAGTATGCGTAGAATCGATGTGCCGCCATCTATATGTAGTTCTTTTTTTTCTCACATTACAACTTGTATGCAATATTGTTTAAAAATATTAAATCTTTCAAGCAAGTTCATAATTACTCAATTCAAGCGAATATTTCCTCTTCATTTCACTTTCACGTCTTAATGTTTTTTCATCATATTTCAAAATTATTTTTTTAGTAATATCTCAACATATCACACAAACATTTAGGTACAATTTCGGAATTCTGTGTTGATTTGGAATGCTATTTGCCACTGTAACCAATTATTAGTTCACTAGAACACGACTGTAATACAATTCAAACCTGAATGTGTTAAAATTCCAGGAAAATACACACGAGACGGAGATTAGAAGTTGCTCATTTGTGCAAAAAAAAAATGCCTCCCGGAGACAATCCCCAGCCGCTGGGTCGACTTCGAAGGAGGAAGAAACAATAAATGTTCAGCGCTCAGTGTCGCGAAAAAAATACCACTCACTACAAATTGCCAGCTGTGTGGATGAGGGAAAACATTTTTTCAAAGCTTTCAATGTATGGAAATATGTTAAAGTGATTGATAGACATTAATGTCGAGCAGTTCTCAGAACGATTTGCTCTGAAAGCGATACCCTAGTTTGTTCGGCTATCATCGAAAGCAGAAATAAATCCGGCAATCAGACAGGTGTGATAATTGCAGTAATCCCCCCGTTGTAAATGAATTCACATTCGAGCATCCAACTCGACAGACAGCTAGTCGCGTGTCGCCTGGTTCGATGAAAGGCATTTAAAAATTGACGACCACTGATCCCGTATGATTCAAACTAGAAGCAGCAGCAGCACAGTAAATAAACCAAAGAGCAAAGGCATCATTCGTGGTCCGCTCCACGAGCCGAACCACACAAATGAAAACCGTGCTGGCAACGGGCCAAGGTCGTTTCCCTAATAAATAACGCCGAGACAAGTAGCATTTGAATTCCTTGAAAATTTGCGAAATGTGTTCCCCCTATTATCTTCGTGTGATTGTGTACGATTTTCATTTGCGTCTTATCTACGGCCTTATTGTGCGGTGGATGATAGTGATTACATCCGGTGTATCAGAAACGCAACCGAAATTATGCTGATCATCTGGTTCTGATAAGCAATGGTATGGCCGTCGTAATTTGGCCACCGATGTAAATAAACAAAATTATCCGTACCATATATTAAGTTATGCACAGTGTATAGAACGGCGGTAAGAACACGGCGATGGCGAGTCAATGTCTTATCTGCTCGTGTCTGTATATTTGTTTATGTTTATTTTATAATTTTCTGCACGAGTGAGCTTTAATGACTTATAGCTCCGCTGGCAAATGAAAAACGTTTTGCTGCAGTATTTTGTGGAATCCGATTGTGGAAATAGTAGTTAGCCCACCGTCTATATATTACGGCAGTCTTATTTTTGGTGGAGAAGAAAACTTGTGTTCCAATTAATTAGATTCAAATATACCTTTGTTCCAATGTTCCGCCGAAATTGTGTTTCCGAAATTCTTGACAAATCGAATGGAATAAAATACTTTCTTCTGCAATCAATCCACAAATACTTGTTTCATAACCCAATGATTCATTCCTCTCTGATTTTGACGTAATCCTCACGGCCACCGAACCTGTTTCTTTTATCGTTTCGTATAATTATCCTACTCTCACCCCCAGCAGTGCTCCGTAAAGTGCAAAAGTCGTTCAATCAATTCGCAACACGTCGTGGTTCCACCACAGTACCAACAACCAACCATCCAACCGGTACTACTTTCTAGCATTCATAATAAGCTTTCACGCTTTTTTCTGCCATCAAAACGCACAGCGTGTTTCGAGCAGGGCTTCACAATCAGAGAGTCGTCAAACAACAAGTTTACCTCCTAAGCCACCGATCAGCTGATTGGGAAGGAGGTGTAAAAAACCTGCTCGTCTTGGATGGATTCACCCACTCGGTCACACAAGCAAACGGTAATGGTACCCCCATAAAAGATCACGACCGATCGACCGACCGACCGTATCGTGTGACCTCGGCAGGATGTATCTATCCTGTGCGCTGTGGTGTAATACTTTAACTTGTCCAACAGACCATTTTAGCACATGTCACTTGGGAATTCTCTGTTGGTTTTGCATAACTATAATGTGTGCTGCATTTAAAGGTTGTCTCGTTTCTTTCCTATTTGCTTCAATTCCGCCGCATCGAGTGCGCATACGTGGGAACTCCAACACTCGAAGAGCCGTTCGTCCTTGGATGGTGAGAAACGGTGGCAAGAATGGCTCTATACGGAATACGGGGTCGCGTGATGGCAGTATTATCACGTTATGAGCCCCTCTTTCCCACCTGCGGGGAACGTCTTCTCGTGGGTTTCTCGTACCGGTGGAATACTCGGCATCACCAATTTCTCTTTTGTCAACTCTGTTATCAATCAGCAAAACGTTATCTGTCTGGGATCGAGATTCAGATTCAAACGTTATCTGTCGGAAAACGGGATTTCAGTTTCAAACGTCATGAGACAAATTCCCCTCGGGATTATTGGTTAAATTTCCTTTTTATTTGCCGAAATCGGTTTTATAGGGTGGTAATGCAATTCAGCAAATTGAACTGTCAATTCCATCATCACAAACTGGTTTTCGCCCGTCTTATTTTATACAAAAAAAATAAACGAATTAATTTGTGTCATTAAAAAATTCTTCTAAAAGGATCATCAGTTCGAGAATATTTTTTAACATAAAATAAAAATTATTCTTCTGCTTTTCTGATGAACTTTCGAACTTTTCGCTGAATACATACATAGTGACTTTCACTACCGTATCTGTCATCTTTTTCAGTCACATTTCCATATCAGACGGTGTTTTGATCGTTTTCTTCAATTTGCGCTTGACAATTGCCCAATATTTTTCGATGTCAGCTTAAACAGCAGCTGGCTAAGTCAGGTCAGATCTTCACGGAACCTTTGTGTGATCGAATGAACGCCAAATTTCCTTCTGAAGACACTTCTACTAGTACAGTTGTCCATTCATAGTTCGTTCGTGATCAGGCCAATATTATTGACACGGAATTGATTCAAAGTTCTTTTTTACATATGTCGCCTAGTTGCAAAACCGGCCAACTCCACAAGTTTGAGAAATACGTTTTTTCGGTTTTTTAGACCTTAGATTAATCTGACCAGACGTCCCGCATTCAAACAAAATGTCCCGCGTAAGATTTCATCCCGCGAAACATCCCGCATTTGGCAAAAGAAACGAAAATGCCCCGCAATATCAATATATTTCAATAACACAATTTGATCATGTTGATTTTCTTAAATGGATAAACCTCAAAAAAAACTTTCATTTGGCAGACTGTTCAAGAGCGCTGCTAATGCATCCAAAGATTAATACGTTAAGTTGGTTTCATCGCACCGAGATTGGGCTTTTTGTTTAGAGAGTGGCAACAAAATTGAAAAATGATTTTTATAAAAATCCCCTTTTGATCCGCAGGGACCAACGTGAGCCAGACGAAAAGTTCATTTTTGGTCCCCTAGCTCGGTCGGGGCTTAACGTTTTAAATAAGCCAGAAGAACGAGTGTATACTCGACAGGAAGAGGCAGAGTTGTTTGATGAAGTATCGTAAATGAAGCGCTGGGCGGTCTTACGGAAGTTGGCCGGAACCAGAACCATGGCCGATGAAGAGATGTATATCGGTGTGTTATATTACCTTTTCGTGGCTTTGGTGGTCGTCTGTCTCTCTATTTTGACCATTCGCCCAAAAGTTTTCTATCGGGCGCAGCTGGGGAATGTTGGGAAGGTTGGTGGTCTTCTCGACAATGTTTATCTCCAGCCGATCCATCCTCCAGTGATCTTTTGGCATAATAGGCTGATCCCAGGTTCGGCATAAAGACCACATCACCTTCCCAACTCCGGCAAGCACTTCGTACTAGATATCTCCCCGTTCACCATATGAAAGAAGAGCGGCTTGGACATTCCCTTCACGTCTGTCAGAGAATGACCTTCTTCGAGAACTTGATGTGAATGATATATTCGACGTCATCGCTTACCTGGGGAACGTAAAGTACCCGGTCCCCTGTCATTCGTTGAATTCTAGCATCAAGTACGCCTCGTCCTTCATTATGAGTACGAAAAAAAGTTTTTCACTTTTTTCGCCGGAAAGAAATTTTTCACCAGCACCTCAAACTACTCCTTCTGGGTGATTGCCTGCTGCTCAGATACGGCCGGTCTAATCTGACGCTTCCGCATAAAAATGTCCATTTTGGTCAGATTCTTCTCCACCGTTTGGCCGGTTGCTTCGATCTCCCGGCTTAAGGAGCGTCAAAGAGATGATATTGTAAATACCAGATCGGCTATATCTGGCGGACACAAAGTGCCTCAGGATGTCCAACTCGTTCGCTGTGGGGTGGAGCTTGCAGTATGGAAAAATCATCAAGTTGCTTGACAGTGCTGCTGCTGCGAATCAACAGCCTTGAATCATTTTTGTTGTAGATTCAATAAACGAAATATTTAAAGAAAATTTGTTCCTATAAATTATCTTTCATCGCCATCCGAAATTAGTCCATTTTTTTTATTGCATACGTTAACACTAAAATCGATGAAAAATGAATTGGAATTTTCGAGCATTCCATTCGGTAATTTGAAGAAAATTGTAGAATTTGAATCGTGCTTGCCAGGCGTTAACGCTATGATTGAGCGAGTGATTTTCGGGCGCAAACAAAATCTAAACCACCGAAAATCACAACTGAGTGCCGATACTCAGAAAGAAATAATACTTAACAGTTTAGACTCGCTAAACTATGGTTTATGTTCACATAACGTTTGGTTTTTTGTGTTCCGCGTTAGACCTCTGACCATCTGGTCACTTTACCGTAGATACATTTGGTAGTGAGGAACAGCACCAATATCGATCAATTCCATATAAAACACGCGTTTTAAATTCATGATGTGCTGCAAAACGGGTGACATGATGCTACAGAAAATCGTCTTTCCTGTCAAATATTTGTTTTTGGAGTAGGCCGGTTTTGCAACTAGGCGTGACAAATGTTTCTTAGTCCATCAAAATAGATCCATTGTACTTGGTCAGAACTTGGTCGTACAGTTTCTGTGCACGATTTTTGGCAACCTTGTTCTGCTTCAGGGTATCGACTCAAAATCCGAAAAAAAATCCCTGATACTCCCTGATTTTCCAGTAATTTTTTGTAAAATAGCTACTAGATTTTACTAGATCAAATTCTCAAATGGTATTTTAGCTGTAGTACCTAAGACATTTATTTAGCTTAAACAATTAAATTTATGAGCTATCGACAGACGTTTTCCAATAAATGTATAGTTTGTGATTTTTCATTGCATTAAGCGACGAAAAAGATTTTAAAAAAGGATTTACTTATACAGTTCAAAGTTATCTTGAAGGAGTCCTTAACACTAGTACAGAATGAGAATTTTCATTTTGATTTCGGATTTTAAGGAAATACTTTATCTTACAATCTTTCGGGTCCCTTCTGTGCGTTTTCCAAAATTTTCTTCGTTTTACTTCCAGAAATTTTGCTTCTTCTTCCCGTAGCCGTTTCAATAACTTTGAATCCTATGACGATAAAGAGAATGAGAATTTCGAACTAGTTGAGTTAACTAGCTCAACATGTTTATTGATGCTATCCTTCCAAAGTAGTGATGAATTACACCATTAACTTGTCGCATGGCGCTGAGACGAACCAGCCCAGGAGGCTGAAAGTCTCAAAAATAAAGAATAAAAAAAAATTGTCGCATGGCACAACCTTTTCCTCCCACATGTTTTCATAAAAACATTCGCTATTAGTTGAGAAGCTCTTTCAAAGTTGGGGAAGACCATTTTTGGCAAAAAGTTCCGTAAACCTGTCCTTTCCAAGAATTCTCAAGTCGTTCATTTTTCGTATCATAGTGAGCAAACTTGTTTATGTTGCTAGCAATATTGTTTCAGTGATAAGTCTGCTGGAGCTCTACTGATACTACCAAAACCCGTCAAATATCGAAATAGTCAAAAGATTTTCGAATCGTTTTCCCTCCAAGTTTTTATCAGATAAATGATGGAAAGATCGAGTATCGTCAACGCTTCAATGCAATATGACTAATTTACGTTTATACCGCCCATCGAGACAAGAAGTTTGTTCAAATATATAATACTCAGGCCTTCTTTGCTGAAAGTTGATCTCTGATACTTGAGAACGTCTCAAGAACATTGACTACAGACTACAGACTACAGATACTGATGCCAAATGCCAGTGAAAACACCGCGAACGTGAAGGCCGTCTACTTTTGCGCTATTTGCCCTTCGAAAGGACTAAGTTCACAAAAAAATATATCTAAAAGCATAACGGGTGTTAAATAAAAAATTAGAATTTTTTCAATACCTTTCAGTAACTCAAATAAAGAGCGTAAAATTTTCTTTCTCCAAGAAAATTGCTCTTTGGGCTCCCTAGAAACAGAAGGCGTGTTTGGTTTTGCTAGTTTGAATTTAGTCAAAGCAAAGATGGCGTCGAAACAGCACGTGCTCCGCGAACGCATTGTACGGTTCTACGAAACGCATTTCCAGCAAGGAAAAAAGTTCACGGTGGCACATTTTAAGGAAGAAAATGTACCTGTCAGTACGGTATATCGTATCCTGGGTTCCCTGAACGTAGAGCGGAAGGTCGAAAGTGGTCGTCCGGTGACGATAATGACGAAGCAGAGGAAGACATCGTTAAGGAAGCTGTTTGACAACAAGGAAGCAACCAGCCTGCGTGACGCCGGTCGGAAATATGGCTGCTCCCACGTATTGATCTATCGGACCCTCAAGATGGCAGGAATCGTCTGCAGGAAGAAGACGAGGTCGCCGGAGTACACGGAGGAGCAGATTGAGACAGTTGAATCACAGTGTCGGTGGATGACCAAAAAATACCGCGGGACGTCTTTCGTTCTGGACGACGAAAGCTATTTTCCGCTGTCCAAAACGCATATTCCAGGAAATGATAATTACTACTCCAGCGACTAGTCATCCACACCGCCTGAAGTGAAATACAAGTTCAAGCACAAGTTTGAAAAAAAGGTTATGTTGTACATCGCCATTTCCGACCGGGGCATTTCAAAGCCTTGGTTTAAGCCGAGCGGTCTGGCAATCAACCAACAAATCTATCGAGGAGAGTGCCTCGATAAAATCCTACTGCCGTTCCTGAAGAAGCATCACGCGGATGGAAAGTACGTCTTCTGGCCGGACAAGGCGTCTTCCCATTACGCCAAGAAGACGCTGGCGTATCTTGAGGAGAAAAAGATACCGTTCGTGCCGAAAGATCGTAATAGAGGATTTCTTTGGCTCACTCAGTGCCCTAGTGTATAAAAACAATTGGAGGGCCAAGGACACGAAGCAGCTGACTACAAGAATCCGGAATTGTATCCGGAAAATGGACGTAAGTGCCGTACAACGTTCTTGTGAGAGCATCGCGACAAAGTTGCGTCGAACAGCAGACCACGGCCCATACTCAAACATTCACTGACATTTTTTTGAAGAAAATACATTATGTTATTAATAAAAAATACTGAAATCGATGAAAAAAAATTTTTTTTTATATGTGATTGAAAAAATTCTCATTTTTTATTTAACACCCGTTATATTGCACATATTTTGAAAAACTTACAGAAGGTCAAACTAGTCAAATACGTATTTGCTTGGTATCATTAACTTTCTAATTACTGCAATAATGAAAATTCTAATTTCGGAATTTCATTTTTTCAGGTTGGTGACGAAATTTCTTGATATTCCCTGATACGAATAATGGTATTCCCTGATATTCCCTGATTTTCAAGGTAGTCGTTATGGATGCCAGATGATTTTTTCATATGTGTTCACATGATACGAAAAAATGTCTTCACAATCAAATTGGAAATAAAATTCATAACTTACTTTCGAACAATGTTTGATAAATTATTCAGTTTTTATTATACTAGGTCACGCCCAGCTTCCCCAGGCGATACCTGCTCTTAGATTTGGGAAAATTGTCTATCAGCTGCTCGATAACGTAACAAATGTTAGTTTTTTTCATATAGTTCGGCTCATTGTTTACCTTAAACTTCTCGCACAGATTCCATTAAACATTCTTTGCTTCATTTCAGTTCATTACGGGCGACTTATTGTTCAAGTGTTAGCCTACGGTCTACCAACGTGAACTGTATCAGAAAGACATTAAAAAATGAATGTAGTACATACTAGACAACAGGGCTCGGCATAGTCATAGTCAACTGAGGAGTCAGCTAACTATCTGACTGACTATTTGGCTGACTTTTGGCTTCTTCATGCAAATTCTCCGCCAACAGTCAGTCGGGCGTTTAGTCGCTTTCCCCCTCTACGACTCGACTATCTCATTTCATTATTCCCAGTCAAATTGTCTTCATTGCATTTTGAAGTGACTTCCCCCAGAACGAATTCGTTCCTCCCTGTCCCATGTGTCACGTATGCATGCATCGGTGTTTGAGTTCAACGTGGTTTGACATAAGCTAGATTTTTTATTTTTCACATTTTTTAAAATACTCACACGTATAAAATAGCGTGCAGTGTGTGTGCGCTATTTTGCACGCTATTTACTAATACTAACGCGAGGACCGTTATAGCATATCTGATAACTTTCTAAGTTTGATGGTTTGAGTTCACGATGGGTAGACAGTTAACCGTCCATTAATGGGGTAACTAATTTTTTGCATCAGAAATCAGGTTTTCGTTCCTCTTTATATGGACGTAAAAATAAGATTGCGTACGCAATTTGAATGAAGAGGCAGATTTGTATTCATTAGTCGCGTCAGTTTGAATAACCATTGACTGGACTAGTTCATCAGTTATCCTCGCTAGTCAACGCTAATCAATTCATTTTCTAGTCAATTCACTGTTTGTTGACGGCTACTGCCGAAGCAGTTCTAGTCGAAGCGAAGCTACTGAGAGTAGAGTCGATCTTCATTTTTCATTTTCGAAGATTTCTGGCCCTGCTAGTCAATAATTAAACCCTGTTTAACCCTCTTTTAACCCTCGTGTACAACGCGCGCAAAATCATAACTCGTATACTCGCGCACGGTGTCACAGACTGTGAGTGTCTCTGTAGTTTTGCTATTGTGTATTTTTAGGCGATATTTGTATTCATTTAAAGTAAAAAAAAATATAATTAAAAAACATCAGAGAATATTATTTCTTCAACTTCATTCCGTTTCTATTGTCATTTTGATCGCCCCGTCACCCAGATCTAGGTGACGGGTGTATTTCCTGGGAGGCCCCGTCACCCAGATATGGGTGACACTTTTCTCGTTCAATTTGAATAGGATTTTCAAACGGAATTTGATAGAATGGGCACTTAAATGTCAATATGGGTTATGAAGAATAATCAAAAAATCAAAAACATAAAAATATAGTTTTTATACTATACTTTTAAACGGTTTTATTTAGCATTACCTACTGTAAATATGTTTGTATGTTTATCAAACACAAATGTAACATATGTTCTCAATATGATATATTCACAGAATCTTCGCAATCGATTGAACAGAATATTCCATATTATCTGATGAAATTTTAGTTATTCATCGCTATCGAATATAGTATATAAAGTTAGTACGTTCGGTTGAATTTCATTTTTTATTATCATTTCCAACACTACATAATTGACTGAAAACTTATTTTTAGAAGTTTTCTAATCAGCAGTCGGTTGATTTCATTCGGATTCAACAGAAAAGTAGTCCTGAATAGAACCCGAATTCATTATTGTCGTTGCCCGCTTATTTCACTTGCGCTCCGACAGTTGAATTTGGGCCCCGCAAGAAACTCGACCGAATCGCTCTGAGCGACGAAGGTGTTAATTCATCCTCCTCAAAACTGAATTATTTATTCTCGGTCGGTAAGACGGTATGCTCGATTATAGGAGGCTCAACTAAAGGAAACCCGGTCATACTAATAAATATTCAATGATATTTTTTTCTACAAAATAAAAATGACTATCGGTTACTAAATAATAGAGATGAAACGGATATCCAGTATCAATCCTGTATCTGGCCAATATTTGCTATCCGGCCGAATACCGGATAGTAGACAAAAAAAACAATAATTTCTCATTAGCACGAGATAAAACATTCAGTTTCTACTGTAAACACTACTGCAAGAAACTGAAAGTTAAACTCTGGCAAACATAGCCAATTGAGCGTACTGCTTAGAGTTTAATGACCACCAAATGTTATTTTTTCCCTTAGATGGTGAAAGGTAGTCATGCGAAATGGAGCAATTTTCATTTCGCATTTCTTTAACTTTTTGCCAACATTTTGGAGTTGTCAGTCTTTTTAGGAAAGAACAGATAAACAAACAGAAATTTTCCCGCCAGGTGGCATTCTGAGAACTAAATCCTGACGTATTCAGAGGACATAAGTTTGTTTATTTGGATTTGCTAATTGCGCCTTGGGGTGTAATTTGGGACTAAAAATGTAGCGTTTGGAATCAGGACGATAGTTATAACGAATAAGACCATTGTTTTTTTTTCTTTTAACGTAATAGACATTTTCCACGATATTGTTTTGAAGACATACTCTGAATGAAAGAATATTCAAAATGGAAAAAATCATTGCAAAGCATTCTCAAGATACTCCGTCTGAAGAAATTCTGCATCACTTTCTGCTTGGATTTTTTGAAATCCATCAGATGTTTTATATGAAGATTCTGTTCCTGACCGACAGAGCTAACCAGTTTCTGTTTAAATAATTTAAACAAACCTCATGTCCTGTATTTCAAATAACAAGAAAAACGATTAAAATACTGAATCATATGGTAGCTCAGATTATACAGATCGTGGGGTGGATAAATTCGGGTTTATTAGGAGTTTATTAGGAGTGGGAGTATTATTATTCAATAAAATCGTAGAAATCGTTCTTACAAAATGATTCTAACCTTGACATATACTAAACGCTTCTAACTAATCAAACGAGTAAGACAGCTAAGAACAAAAATATGCGAGATGTCGATTATTATATATAAAAGTCAAGTTTTATCTTTAGGATAATTTATAGGAAGAGAAAAAATATTACATTCTCATATGTTCGACAACTACATTATTCACGAGCAACAAAGTATTCCTCCTCATATTTGAACCAGCGTTTGATTTAGCTTTTTATACCGAGTACCGATCATAGAATAACGGTGTTAATTTCTAAACAGGTTCAATAGACATTAAAATTCGTTTAGAAAAAGTGTAAACTGTTCCATGGTTGGATAAAGTAGGCAGTAAAATGCCCAGCTTTGGTGGCTGAGTGCAGACAAACGACCCCAAAGGATTAATTATACCTACATAACATTTGTACGACCGAAATTATGCAACCGACATTTCTATTATAAATGGGAATGAACACATTCATTTCACGGAGTTTTTTTTTACACTTATCATAGTTTTTCAAATTAAAATAAATATGCTTCTTTAAAACTCGCATTCGTCTTTGAAAGGAGAAGTTTTTTCCAAAAATTTAGTTTTTAAAGATTTTTGAAACCTTACGCCGGATGTTTGTAGCATATTCAATTGGTCATTTCACGTATTATTTAATACGTCACAAATCAAGTGATTTCACTAGTCTGCTGAGCGTTCCAGTGCCCAATGTTATTCAAGTACCCACGAGTGAGACTCGATGTTGTACGTGAAAGGGTTAACGAATTGTTGAAATTGTTCCTAGTGACAATTTTTTGCTTTATTACAAGTTATGATCGTACAACTGGATGTGTTAATATCAAATAACTAACAATCTGAAAAAAAAAATATTAAAACGGAAACTTTAATTAAGAAATATCTGCTTTAACAACTACAGGCCGGACTCGAATTAATACTGTTTTCACTTCATTTCACTGTATATAATCGAGTCAAAAAAAATAGTGTATTTGGTTTTATTTATATATTTTTCGTTTTAGAATATAAAAGAATAATTAAATTTTTGATTCATCCCCTTAAAGTCAAAAAATACCTTTCTAACATGAAAAAAATATTTCTACCAGAATCTCTCAGATTATGATAGATGATCATATTTGATGAAAAAATCCTTCTGCGCATATGGTCGAATTTCAACAATGACAGAGCTATTGATTTTTTTTCTGTTGCAGGCTCTTTTTACCTCAAACTGGCTCTACTTCAAAAAGTATGCTCCGTAGGACGATTCAGTTGCTTCCATTTGAAATATGAGAAAATTTAATACAGAATATAGTTGTGAAACATCTAAGTTCTTCTTCTTCTTCTTCTTCTTCAATGGCACTAACGTTCCTAGAGGAACTTCGCCGTCTCAACGTAGTATTACTTGCGTCATTTTTATTAGTACTTAGTTGAGATTTCTATGCCAAATAACACGCCTTGAATGCATTCTGAGTGGCAAGCTCTAGAATACGCGTGATCACAGTGCAAGTCGGAGGAAATTTCTTTGACGAAAAATTCCCCCGACCAGAACGGGAATCGAACCCGAACACCCGGCATGTTAGTTATGACGCTAACCACTCGGCCAAGGGAGCACCAAACATCTAAGTTAGTAGATTTAAATAACATTTTGGAAGTGAAAATTTTTCGAAAAAGTGGTTTTACGGTGTTATTAACTCACCCGCTGCCAATGACGAGTATACTCATCCTACTTTAAATATATTATAACATGCAGGCTTTTGAATAAGCAATTTTTTTGTGGCCAAACACAAATATAAATACGTAAAAAAATTGGAAAAAAACAAATATTTTTTTTTTAAATATCATACTTTATATCTTATAGATAATGATCAAAACATAACAGGGTTTTGGTAAACAATAATACTATAATACTCAAAATATAAATGGCAATGGGAATGACTTCATATAATTTAGGCTTGGCAGCGAATGGGTTAGTTTTACCCCAAAAATTCATAATAAAGTTTTCTTTCAGCCAAATTAAAGGTCTCAAACCGCTCAACAACTGTTCTTTGATACCCAAATTTTTAATTAACCCGGTAGTGGTAACCATAATACTCGTTCCAAGCTAGTCACCTCTTCCAGACAAAATGGGTTTTCTTTTTCGCCCAGTCGAACTTGGTTCGGCACAATAGTACACATAATACCGTTGGTTACAGTAAATATTTTCCCTAAAACAAAAAAAATCTCCCAAAAGAGAAGAAAAAACAGAAAAATGTCACCGAAACCAATTAAACACAAATCACAAAAGAAATGACAGAACCGTAAGCGAGCAACTCGAATGTGATGACCTTCTTTCCGTGGCAATAGATTTTTGGCGAAGAAAAAGAGAATCCCCTTTTGCAAATACCTCCGCATATTGATGGGACAGGCCGAACTCCTTCAGCGCTGAGGACAGATCATGGATGTCTATGCGGCCATTCCCGTCCCGGTCGAGCTTGTTGAAGATTTTCTCCAGTCGTTCCTCGTCCGCCTGCGGCAATTCGTGCAGATAATGCACCGGGGGTAATCCTTGCGTGTTGTCCGCTGTGCCGTTCAGATTTACCATTGTATAGAGAGAAATAACTGTCCAAAACTACCACTAGGGCTCGCAAGCCTGTTTCCACTGCTAAATCAAAATTGCTAGCTCCCAGACGAAAGCGGATGGTTTTTTTTCGTTTACTTTTTAACCAATGCCAGCGCTGTATCGAGCTGACTCACACACGGGATTGTCTCACGTTTTCGCACAATCGAGCAAAAAAAGGCTCGACACTGGTAGAACTTTTCAACTTATCGCTAGGCGGATACTTTAAACCTCTCACACTTTTTACATTTCTATACAACACAGCCTATGAGTTAAACTTGTTTGCACATTATAGAAGTAACTTTGCCCAGTTGCCACGAGAAAGAATTTCCCCGATTTCCTTTTTCAACGAGAAGAGCGTTTTTTCACAAACGGAACGCGACGACGGGGAAATATACCAACGCGACACACTTTCGCTTGCGGCCACGAACAAAAAACTACTGCTCGCCGGACTGGGGACACGAACGACTCGAACGCGCTCGTGTTGCGTGAACATTTGTCAAATGAGAGGGCTGGTGCTAGCCGGCAGTGATTCCCGGTACTGAAAATGTATTTTGTAAATTTTAGAGGTGTGATTAGTGCCAAGACGGGTCTGTGGTACTAGGTGAGGCCGTTTCGTCACTAAGTTGGGTAGGGGAGCGATATATGAAAACAGTACGGAAGAAAGCAGAAGGGGAATTATTTCCTTGAAGCGTGAAAGAGACAGACTGATCAGGAGCGAGCTTCGGCACTACCGTATTGTGTTTTTTTTACAAACAAAACACAGTAGACTTCCAAGATGGCCGAAGAATGGTTTTAGCAAGTTGGCCTACCTTAAGGCTGATTTAGACGATGCCAGTCAGCGCTCTAGTTGAAGTATCCAGTGAATAGAGAACAGACACTCTGTTCAAGTTAGAGGCCAATTACTTGTTCGATACTGGTACAAGTAACTTGGACAGAGTGTCTGTTCTCTGTTCACTGGATACTTCAACTAGAGCGCTGACTGGCATCGTCTAAATCAGCTTTTAGGATATACTTCTACGCGCCTTGATTAGTGCTTAGCATTGGACATATTGGATAATTTATAGCGAATTCGTTTTTGTTCAGTTTCAACCTCAGTGCTGCACTAACTGTTGTCAAAACGTTTTTTATTCACTCAGTCAGTTTCGTGAAACTGAAAACGTTTTTTATTACAGAGTCAGTGTGGCACTGACTCAGTTTTAAAAACGAATTCTCTATTAGAAAGTATTAATTTTTTGTTCGATTTTAGAATATTTTTGACGTTGGACTAGTTCTTTCATTTTCTATACTGGGGTGTAAGTTCAAAGTTTCGAAAACGAAAGCGTTACGCCAGAGCAACAGGATTTTGAATGTTAATACCTCTTGGACAACAAAACGAAACGGTATGATAAACACTTCATTCAGAAGATAAACTGTCTACGCGTTCTATGCTTGTTACTTTTTGATCCAAAAACTTGTTTCAATAGCCTTAAAATTGCTTTCAAAACAGGCTAATGAAATAACACCAATCGGTATATAAGCGAGTGCCGCTTGGAAATCCACTCAGTTATGATTGCACAACGATCGAGGTGTGATCGCTGGAATAAATGGATGTTTCCCTAACACAGACTTCAAAACCAAGGAGCCGGGGAAATCGGCATTGCAAAATAGATGGAAGCAGCGGATAATTTTGTACTCGCTTGCGTTTCTGCAAATCGGAATGTTTCCCTAACACAGACTTCAAAACCATGGAGCCTGGGGAAATTGACATTGCAACAAACAGGAAGTGGATTATATCTATGGTATAACCGCAAGGGTGACGTAGGACTATCGTTGATTTAGAGATCATTTGTTTGAAGTTGAATCTAAATCCATTCTGAATGAATGAATAAATGAATATTTGGGGGACTTCGAAAACGAGAGCGTTACGTTGGAGGCACAAGGTTTTATGCATCCAATATAGGATACGAAAAACCTTGTTCAGAAGAATAATCTTCAGAAGCTTTCCTGCTAACTGCACTTGATTGACAAATCACAAAACCAAATGTATTACATGGATATTTTATGGATAGAAAACATTAAAATAAGCTCTTTCACATGAATGTATTTTTAAATTCCCAGAGGACCTTACAGATTATTTTCAGTATCGATTAGATATTTCCACATTTTCCTCTATAATGGAAGCCAACCAGTGGTTAATACTAACTCGATAACCACCTGTTAATAATACTTGATTGAAAAATATTTGGTCACAGTGTTACATGGATAGAAAACATTCAAATAAACTCTTTCACATGAATGTATTTTTAAATTCCCAGAGGAACTGGCAGATTATTTTCAGTAACGATGAGATATTTCCACATTTTCCTCGATACTGGAAGCCACTGGTGGGCTAAATGCTAACTCGATAACCACCTGTTAATAGTACTTGATTGAAACATATTTGGACACAGTGTTACATGGAGAGAAAACATTAAAGTAAACTCTTTCACATGAATGTATTTTTAAATTCTCAGAGGAACTGGCAGGCTGATTATTTTCCGGATCTTTCTCGATGCTGAATGGCATCCAAACGGAAAGAATTCCGTGTGTGTATGTGTGTGTGTAGCGGCTGCTCTGTGCTCTGTGATTGAATCGAGAGAAGGCGTGGTTTACGATGGCAGTTTGGAAGGCAAACTAAAGAGGAATGAACTCTCTGAGCTCGGAACATTCGGCGACTGAGCAATAATCGATTGCGTGCGCATACAATATTTGATACGGAAATATCCTACTGATGGGGAAGAATAATCTTCAGAAACTATCTTGTTAATTGCGATTGATTGAAAACTCACAAAACCAAATGTATTTGGTCACAGTGTTACATGGATAGAAAACATTAAAATAAGCTCTTTCACATGAATGTATTTTTAAATTCCCAGAGGAACTGGCAGATTATTTTCCGGATCTTTCTCGATGCTGAATGGCACCCAAACGGAAAGAATTCCGCGCGTGTATATATATGTGTGTGTGTAGCGACTGCTTCGAGATCTTCCCGGGGAACTGTCTGTGGCATCACTCTCCTCCTGATGGATTCCCTTCTGGCCTAAGGTGCACAAACGGGCTCTTGGTGACACCGTTCATCCGCGCTTTCATGATAAACGAAGAGCTTCACTACAACAGCGACAACATGCTCCAATCGCTGTTCAATTAGAACTGAGTGGATTTCCGAGCGGCGCTCGCTTATATACCGATTGGTGATTTCAATAGCCTGTTTTGAAAGCAATTTTAAGGCTATTTGTTCGGATCACTTATAAGAAAACCGTTTTTGTAGCAGCTGTTTGTTAGCAGCTCAAAAATGAATAGTTTACTCTCGTATCTTCGTTCAGTTCAATCAATACAAATTCAATAGATCCTTTCAATCCTTTTCTCACTATTAACTACTTTTTAGAATGTTTGTTTTCTTTTCATCTATTATCCCTGTCTGACAAGTCCAAATCGGTTACTTGCAACAGGTACACTGTGTCTATGACGTCACCGGTGCCGCAACAGCCCCTCACCGTAACACTGGTGAAGGATCCTTGTCAGATTTACCAATACGAATCTCCGGCACCGCCAGCTTGGCTACCGGACGCTTATACGTTCCCTTGGCTGTACGTACCACTGCTTGCCTAATACGTCCGTCAACTCCAAGAATAACTTCTTCCACAATTGCTCTAACCCAACACTTCCGGTTGTCCTCGTCTGCCACAAACACAACTTCGCCTACTTCTAATGGCTTCTGCTCAGTGTGCCACTTGACACGTCGGTTGATGAACGGAAGATACTCGGTCAACCATCGCTTCCATATACGGTCAGCCAATAGCTGCGACCTCTTGTAGCTGTTTTTTAGAGCCTCCGCATCATTGGTCGACAGCCTGCGACACTCTGTTCCACTTGATGGTTGTCCCCTCAAGAAATGGTTTGGAGTAATAGCTCCCGAATTTTCTGGATCTTGAGGAACATAAGTCAAGGGTCTGGAATTTACTATGTCCTCTGCTTCAGTTAATGTAGTTTGGAGTATTTCATCCGTCAGTCTGCGGCCGTCATCCAATACATCCATCGTCTCTTTCACCGAACGAACGAGCCTCTCCCAAACTCCGCCAAAGTGGGGTGCTGATGGCGGATTGAAGTTCCATCGGGTCCTAGAACTCGTCAGCTCTTCGGAACAATCAGATTTGATCTCCTTCATAATCTCCTTACTGGCGCCCACAAAGTTCGTCCCATTATCAGAGAAAAACTCAACGGGAACTCCTCGTCTGCAAACAAAACGACGAATGGCCATCAGGCACGCTTGCGACGATAAACTATGTACGACTTCAAGGTGGATAGCTCTTGTTCCAAAGCAAGTAAAGAGAGCACACCAACGCTTTTCCGTGTGACGTCCAACCACCACATTGATCGGACCGAAGAAGTCTACTCCCACATAACTGAATGGCCTAACGTAAGGAGTAGTTCGTTGATTTGGAAGCGGAGCCATCCTCGGAACCACCGGTTTACATTTTCTTACTCTGCACTGCATACAGTTTTTTCCGATTTTCTCTAGCTCTCTTCGGACCCTTGGGATGTAGAAACGTTGTCTCAACTCGTTCACTACGGTTTCTCGGTTTCCATGACCAAATAGATTATGATAGTATTCTATAAGCCTGACAGTAACTGGGTGCCCTTTCGGAAGAATCACTGGGAACTGTAACTCAAATGGAATGAATTCTCCCTCTTGTACTCTACCATCCATCCGCATCACATTGTGTTCGTCCAGCACAGGCGAAAGCTTGAAAATATTGCTAGAACGATCAATGGATATTCTTTTCCCTTCTCTGCATTTCACTAACGTTTTCACTTCATCTGGAAATGATTCAACCTGCGCCATTTTCCACAGAAGGCGCTCAGCCTCTTGGTATTCCTCTGTCGACAAGGGACGTTTTACTGCTGCTACGGAACCTCTACCTAACCGTGCTATCCTACGATCAACTGGTAACGATTCGATCGGTAAGCCCTGCTGTTTACGCCGAATGTTTGACACGAACCGTACAACGTTTGCCACCGTGCGGACTATAATGTTCCACTTCGAAATACGACTACAATCGATTAGAGAGTCCGCGATCTCTACACTGTGGAACAACGCGCTGACCCGTAGCTCTTCAGTCACGTTTGGTCTGGGTGGTTCCGGATATGGCCACATATTCTCTGCTTCATATAGATACTTAGGGCCGGTGAACCAGGGGCTATGTGATTCAATTTTGTTTCCGTTCTTCCATTTAGTCAAATCATCCGCTATATTCAGCTTCGTGCAAATCCAACGCCAATTCGCTGGGTTTGTCTTACTCAGAATTTCGCCAATCCGGTAAGCCACGAACACTTTGTACTTCCGGTGATCCGATACAATCCAGGAATACACCGTACTTGAATCCGTCCAAAATTGAACACGGTTGATGCAAAAACTGTGATTTGCTTTGACGGTTTCGGCTAATTTTGCTCCCATCACCGCTGCCATCAACTCCAAACGTGGTATCGAATATTGCCTTAACGGTGCCACTTTAGATTTTGCTTGAACCAAGGTACACCGAGGAATCCCATCTACTAACAACCGAAAATATGCTACGCAGCCATATGCACCGGCACTGGCATCTACGAATACGTGTAGCTGTAACGATTCGTAGTCCAGAAATTCACCAGCACCGAAATAGTGACGGGGAATTCTTAGCCGTTCTATATCGGGCAGTAGCGCTGTCCATCTTTTCCATTTTTCGAAGCTCTCATCGTCGACCGTATCATCCCACTCACAACCTGTGCGCCATAGGTCCTGTATCAACATCTTACCATGAATGACGAACATCGTCAGCAAGCCTAACGGATCAAACAGACTCATCACTATACTCAAAACGATTCGTTTGGTCGGACGCTTGTCGCCTGTCAGACATGGTTGCAGATTCTCTCGCAGTTTCAAAGCAAACGTGAACACATCCTCTTGAGGGTCCCAGACGATTCCCAAAACCCGCTCAGAGCCCGTAGCTTTATCGGTATTGAAATAGACCATTTGGTTCGTTTTTGACTCATCTAGCTGCTGGAGTACTGCGTGAGAATTCGACACCCAGTTTCGAATCTCGAAACCGCCCCTTGAATGGATGTACTTGACCTCACTTGCCCTTTTCACCGCCTCTTTCACGGTCTCTGTACTGTCGAAGTAGTCATCCACGTAATGTCGATTTACAATAGCACTTACGGCATCTGGAAACTGCTTCAAGAACTCACTAGCGTTGCGATCCTTAACGTAGAGCGCCTGGCTTGGCGAGCATGTTGCTCCAAATATAGCGCAGTCCATCACGTAGATCTCTCCATCAAACATGAACCGCAGAGCTTGCCTGTCTTCCGGACGAATCATCAGTTGGTGGAACATCTCTCGGATGTCTCCCCCAAATCCAATACTGTACTGTCGGAACTTACACACAACCGAAGGTAACGAAGTTAAGAAATCCGGTCCCTTAAGCAGCTTCGAATTAAGCGACACACCTTCTACAGCAGCAGCGGCATCCCATACTAGCATCCGCAATGTTTCGATGATTTGCGGTACCGCTTCCGGCAACAACAGTCGACTGCAAACTGAATCCCGTGCAGGGCCCCTCAAGCTCTCCTGCAAACGAGCCAGGTTCTCTAAATTTGAAAATCCGCAAGCCTTAGTCGTGGTGTTGAAACTGCTTAAAAAGATTGGCCACTCCTCATGTCGACCGGTGAAAGTTGGCAACTTTCGCGAAAGGAACTGCCGTGCCGAAATTTGCGCCTTTGTTGGGTTCACTTCATCCTGCTTCATCTTCTGCTTACTCTTCTTCCGATCCTTGTTCTTTTGATCCTCTTCAGAACTTCCTCTGCTACTGTCCTCGCTAGAATCGCTCGACTGTTCATCTTGCGAACTCATCTTCGAATTAGCATTCTCACTGTCACATTTCTTTTTTTCTTCCATCGCTGGTTGCTTCACCACCAATATCGGTTCGATTTTCGTGATTTTCTTTTTTAATCCATCCCTTGACGTGGACGGCTTCGGATCGACAATCGGTGTAGAAGTCACTGGAAGTTTCTCTCCAGATTCCTTTTCTTTCAGACAATCGCGCTTCTTCTTCTTTTCGAGTTTCTCCACTTCCATTTCTGTTCGCTTTCTGCTTTCACTCAGTTCTTCAAGTTCCTTCTGCAGCTGTTTCTTATCCATTTCCTTTTTCTTCTGAAACTTCTTCTCTGAAACAATCTTCATCTCCAGGATCTGCTTGTCCAAAGCCCACTGCATTTCCATCTCCTCGTTCGCCAATTCTAACTTCGCTTTAGCTAATGCCAACTTCTGGTCCATTTTCCTCTTCAAACGCTTTTTCCCCTTCTTTATCGCCTCCATTGCCTCTGCAATCTCTTTATCGTCTTCCGAGGTAGATTTCGCACTGTTCTTCGATTTTCTGGCTTTGGCTTGATCTTCAATACTCTCCTCAATGGAAACAACATCATCATCTTCCGAATCACCGCCAGCCGGATCTTCTCCACGACATGCTGAACATCTCCAGTTCTCATCGTCTTTAACGGACGCTTCAACTCCGGCACAACTGAAATGGAACCATCTCTGGCAATCCTCACAGTACACCATTTCCTTCTCATCATGATCCGGACGAGTACACAACGGACAGTTATACTGTGTCACATCCGGATTGAGGTTAGATCCGTCTCCTCTGGATATATTCATTTTTGAGATTGTTCGGATCACTTATAAGAAAACCGTTTTTGTAGCAGCTGTTTGTTAGCAGCTCAAAAATGAATAGTTTACTCTCGTATCTTCGTTCAGTTCAATCAATACAAATTCAATAGATCCTTTCAATCCTTTTCTCACTATTAACTACTTTTTAGAATGTTTGTTTTCTTTTCATCTATTATCCCTGTCTGACAAGTCCAAATCGGTTACTTGCAACAGGTACACTGTGTCTATGACGTCACCGGTGCCGCAACACTATTGAAACAAGTTTTTGGATCAAAAAGTAACAAGTATAGAACGCGTAGACATTTTATCTTTCGAATGAAGTGTTTATCATACCATTTCGTTCAGTTGTTTAGGAGCTATTAACGCTCAAAATCTCGCTCTCCGGCGTAATTGAATTCGTAAATTGTTTTATTCATTCACTAGTTTAATCAATAATTTAATCAATACACACAAAAGATAGCTCTGCGCAGTGGTGATATTTATTTATTGTTAAAACTCGCTTTGAGACACAGACTACTCTATCTAATATTCCTAATACTATTTTAAAAGCAGGTTTGCTAGTCATAAAATCAAAATGTGCACTGATGTCATTGAATGCTGGTAGGCATGAGTCCAATGGATTATTGAAGCCATAACCGGTCCGATACGCAGGTACCGGGATGAGCTGTGTTTATCTCAACTGCCGTGAAGAGACGTGAATAGGAACATTTTCTAAGAGTTGTGGACAGTCAATGTTGTTGCACAGTTGGTCGAAGATCATCAGTTGCAGTACCCAATACCTAATGACGAACCCAATGAGGAACATCCGAGTTGCTATTATTGCTAATTGAAGAAACACCAATGAATACTAAGCTGACGGCAGTCCTACGTTAACCTTGCGGTAATATCATAGATATAACCCACCCATAGTTTTTTAAATGACTAGAAAGCTCTCATGTCGTCCAATGTCTTCTTCTTCTTGAATGGCGTTAACGTTCCCTGTGGAACTTTTGCCGTCTCAATGTATGCATTAACTAGCGGCATTTATTAATACTTAGTTGAGATTTCTTAAGTCAAATAACACGCCTTGAATGTATTCCGAGGGGCAGGCTCTAGAATACACGTGACCACAGTGCAAGTCGAAGGAAATATCTCTGACGAAAAATCCCCCGGCCAGAACGGGAATCGAACCCGAACACCCGGCATGATAATGTGAGACGCTAACCACTCGGCCACGGGTGTACAGTGGTCGGCCAATGTAATTCCATCAAGAAAATTCTGTAGATATCGTAGCAAATGGTAGCCAGACGGTGCAAAGTCCGGACTATACGGAGAACGCACCATAACTTCTCATACAAACTCCCACATTTTTGTCGCGTCTTTAAAGATGTGTGTGATCTCGCGTTGTGATGATGGACGATACCACCTTTTGTGTTGATCAATTTTGGTGTTTTTTTCTGGATCGTTATATGTAATCTCTGAATTAATCATAACATCTCATAACGGACGACTCCTTTCCATTTCTACCATACAACAGCATCCTTTCCTTTGGCGTCAATCCAGGCTTTGTAGCTGACTTGCACTAGTTCGGGGGAAATGTCTAGGGTGTGATGGGATGAGTATTAGACATTGATAGTATCTATGAGAGGCCACAAGCATCCGGAAACCTCCTCTATGCGAGTTGATGTCGCTATATGCGTCTGTACCCAGTCTAGGTGGTGCTCGGAACGTATAACAGCAGTATCTCGATGGTTGTTTTATTTGGTACTAGCTGACCCGGCAAACTTCGTCCCGCCCAAAATTTGTTTTTTGTTATCAATATCTTCAAACATTCACGTTTTCTTACTATGATGCTATGATGCTACTAAGTTCATGAGTCCAATCGCAGAACTATTCATTGATTGATCTTCTAATCGACCCCGTTGAATTTACCTTTTACTGTAAAATTCCTAGTATTTCTAACAAAACTCATCATTATAATATCAGATTATTTTCAGACACAATTCTCGTTCATGATTTTTCGACTACTTGCAAATAACATATTTCTCCGTTACATGGAATGAATGTTTTATACAGAAAATATGATAGAATAAAGACAGCCCTAAATCGGACAATTTCTTCCTCAAGTTCATGTTTGGTTGGAATATTTTTGGGTGAAATATGAAATATTTTTATCGGACCCTCTCTCCATTCCAGAGGAGGGAGGGGTGTCATACTATTATAGAAACATTTATTGCATCCTAAAACCTCCACATGCCAAATTTGGTTTCATTTGCTTGATTTATTCTCGAGTAATGCAGAAATTTGGGTTTCATATGTCTGGCAGTTCCCCCTTAGAGAGGGGGCGGTGGAGAGTCTAACCACCATAGAAACATTTATTGCACCCTAATACCTCAATATGCCTAATTTGGTTTCATTTGCTTGATTAATTCTCGAGTAATGCAGAAGTTTGTGTTTCATGTGTATGGCAGCTCCTCCTTAAAGAGAGGGGGTGGAGAGTCTAACCACCATAGAAACATTTATTGCACCCTGAAATTTTAATATGCTTGATTAATTTTCGTGTAATGCAGAAAATTGTGTTTCATTTGTATGGTAGCCCCAAACCACCACCCCACCCCCAACCTTAGAGAGGGGAGTGGAGGGTCTAACCACCATAGAATCATTTATTGCACCCTAAAATCTCCATATGCCAAATTTCGATTCATTTGCCTAATTAATTCCCGAGTCATGTAGAATTTGTGTTTAATTTATATGGCAGACAGATTTTTTATAGTGTCGTGCAATTCTTTTGGTTTAAGAATTTTGCACAGACGGCGTTAGCAGCACTAAAACTTATCGGGCAATGTTTTTTTTCCTATTCAAATGCCATTGTTGTTCTTCTGCTTTCATTACGTATCATTTTACGAAAGTGAAGCAATGTTTATATTTTTGATCCGAAATTGTAATCTTTTGTGCAGTTATCACATCACTGCGGAATGCGTCGAACTTCACTCTAACAAGGCGTTGCGATGTGTCATGAGCATAGCTACATTGGATTCTTTTTAACGCGATTTTTTACGTGGTTTTTCTTTACGAAATTTGCTCGAAATTGCACGAAATTTTTTGAGCGCACGCATCTGTCACTTAAAAAAAGAATTCAGTGTATATAGAAACAAAAAAATGAACGCATTTTGTGAGTCGAAGGGATAGGTTTGGAAAGATAAATGCACTGATTAAACTGTTGCCTTTAGAACGAACGGAAAAGTCTTCAAATTTCCATTAAAATATTATTAAATTATTAAAAAATATATTAAAAAGCAACTTTTTCCATCAACAGTACTCGCGCGGAGGTTTGCTATTTTGTTTTCATTAGAAGAAAAGATCATCAGAAAGCAATTAGATTCAGATATTATTTCAAATTAAAATCCCTTAAAATCTATTTGTATACCTATGTGAAAGATTATTATACCTATAATTCTATTATAATTGTTTTTCAAATAGTTTGAATAAAAGATAGGAACGAAAAAAAAATCCTGTATGAAATAACAAAACTAAATTGACGAATCTACGACTTACAACCAGATGGCGCAGGGAGTAAAATGATGATTTTGGTTTATTTTAACTTTTTAGCAAAAAAAATGGTTTCCCAAATTCCCGATTTCAGTGAGTTTCTGAAAGATGTCCGGTAGTTAGTATTCATAACCAATACGCATTATTAAATTTAAAAATTTCGAAGATAATCTGTGACTTTGACTCAATAGCATTTTGAATTCATTGTACATGTACAAAAATCTAATTTTCTTACAATTTATTGACGGTATTTAATGGTTAAAATGAATTCAAATGGAGTTTAATTTAAATAATCGCGACCGAAACTCATTTTTAGGCGCGTACAAATAAAACCATAATCCCTTTTGTGTTCCTGAGCTCAAATGCAGGTGTCGCAGGAGCTGATGCAGCTTTGCGTGAACGTGAACGAATCGGACAAATGAGTATTTATCTAAAATTAACTCATATTTACAAAATATTTTTGTGAGTGTATAAAGCCGAACTGTCAGCTATCATCAAACAAGAAAAAAAAAAGAGTTTTGACAACAATTTGTTGATAAGTTTACGATAAGCACTCAGCATTCCACGAATGCAGGCCCTTTTCTCAGTTTTTTTCCTGAGAAACTCCGTAGAAATTAAATGACGATGTTAAGTAATTAATACCGATTTTACCAGGCAGACCCGGAACGCTATGTTCCATGTGCAAAATTAAGCACACCGGATAGCAGTGAGCATCAAACCAAAATCATAATGTCGAGCGCCACTCGGAGCGGAAGCGAAGCGATATACATAGGCGACAAGGACACACACCGGCAGTCCTTTCGGAATGTAGCAAACCAAGAGGGGGATCGGAAAGAAATTAAGATTCTATTCTTCGATTTAACGTATTACAACGCTACGACTCAGTTTCTGCTATGTTGCGCTGGTGTATTCGTTCTGTATCTGCTGTATGGCTACTTGCAGGAGTTGATTTTTACGCTTGATGGATTCAAACCGTACGGATGGTTCTTGACGCTGATTCAGTTTGGTTACTACACTATTTTCGGATACATGGAACGTTCGTTCGAAAGCAAAAAGGTTCCCCGCTGCATTCCGATGAAAACGTACGTTTTGCTGGCGTTTCTCACCCTCGGCACAATGGGTCTTTCCAACTCCAGTCTCGGTTACTTGAACTATCCGACGCAGGTGATTTTCAAGTGCTGCAAGTTGGTTCCGGTACTGATCGGAAGCATTCTGATCCAGGGCAAGAAGCATGGTCCGTTGGATTTCCTTGCTGCCATTGCGATGTGCGTCGGGTTGACGCTTTTTACGCTGGCTGATTCCCGGGTTTCGCCAAATTTCAATACCTTTGGAGTGCTGCTCATTTCGCTGGCACTGGTGTGTGATGCCGCAATCGGGAATGTACAGGAAAAGGCGATGAGAGAGTACAAGGCCCCAAACAACGAAGTAGTGCTGTACTCGTATGGGCTTGGTTTCGTGTATTTGAGTGTGATCATGCTCCTGACAGGACATTTGTTCACGGGATTTGCATTTTGCTATCAGGTAAATGTTTGATAATAATCCAAAAATCTGGTCTCAATTATTTGTTTGTTTTTCCAGCATCCAACAGAGACCTACGGTTATGCCTTCCTGTTCAGCCTCTCGGGTTACCTAGGAATTCAGATAGTTTTGACGCTGGTACGGACTTGTGGAGCACCGCTGGCGGCCACTGTAACGACCGCACGGAAGGCTGTCACGATTGCCCTGTCATTCGTTTTCTTCAGCAAACCTTTTTCAATTAAGTGAGTGAAACAAATTCTATGGTTTTCACATTTATGATCATGATGATTGTTTTCCAGCTATCTATGGTCCGGATTGATCGTAGTAATAGGAATCTATCTCAACGTTTACAGCAAACGTAGTAAAATTACGTTCAGCGACATTAGCAGGTTATTGCAGCGATTGTACCGTAAAGTGGTTCCCCGCAGCAGGGGAATCTCGTCCAGTACCAAAAAAATATTGCTAGATGTTTAGAAAATATTAGGTTAATTTATACTAGATTGTGCCGCCATAATAGTATGAAAAAATATTGGAAAATATATAAGGGCTACTGTCCACATATCACGTGAACAAAATATTTATTTTTTACCGATTCGAAATATTTCGTTAGACTTGAAAAAATCCACTCGGAATCCCGTTCGAGTTGTTTTTGCATTTCGTTCGATCTGCTTTTTTTCGAGCATTAAATGGTTTACAAAAAGACGAACGAACTGAACGAATTAGTATTTCCCTAAATATAAGTCATGTTTACAAAATATTTTTATGAGTTTGTAATGCCGTAATGCCACCCTTAGAAAAATCCTCGGTCGAAAACTACTAAATACATTTGGTAATGCAAAATTAGTAGAATGTACAAATTTTTTGTACATATTGTCAACAAACCCGCATCCCTACCAGAGATTAGTATATTTTACTCGATAACATTAGTAAGCTTGGATATTGTCATATCTGAAAATTGGTGAGAAAAGCGCGTATTAACCATTTTCATTGTTCCCATAAGGCAATACGGAGGTATAATAAGGATATAATTCTGATACGTGCATTTTCGGCGAGAAAATGTAGCCGATATTGGGCTTCCGAATCATGGTTCTGCTTGACATATGTGTTTATTAGTACGGTCGAAAATGACTATAGATTGGTAGTATTTACCAAAAAATTCGTTATATTTACTAATTATTTCTCTCAGTGCAGAGACAGACATAATACCATGGACAGACATACAACTGTACTAGCGCTGTACATGTACAGCGTTGTACAGGTACCACGATAGCATGACACACATACTTTGATTGTACATTGTACCGCATGTCAGACTGACAAATAGAAGTTTGAATTTATTGTATTGTATTTTCACCAATATTTCAATGAAAAAGGTTTTTATTTAGCGTCTAAACTATCGAACACAACAAATATGTTTCCACTCTGAGTTATTAACTCAAGAGAAAGTCAATGAAAAGAATGTATACCAAATGTTTTGATTCGTTTTGTTCATGCTACCCACCACTAACCATCTATGGCGCTGCGCACAGTACAACTGTAGCCATGTACAGCGGTAAAACAGGTCGGTACAGGTACAGCGATTGTACCGAGTTGCTTGCATGGTTTTAGCGCTGTACATGGTGACAGACATACAATTTTCGAAGTACAACGGTAGTACAGCTGTATGTCTGTCATAAGTATTAATCCAACATCATCATCATCCCACTTTTTTGCTTGAAGTTACTATCCCCTGATTGTACCGCATGTCAAACTGACAATCAGAAATTCGATCAATTTTCACCACATATTTCAATGAAAAGAGTTTATTTAGTGTCTGAACTGTCAAACACAACAAACAAGTTTCTAATCTGAGTTATTAATTCAAGAGAAAGTCAATGAAAAGAATGTTTATCAAGTGTTTTGATTCAGTTTGTTCCTATCCACCACTAACCGTCTAAGGCGCTGCGCACAGTACAACTGTAGCCATGTACAACGGTACAGATCGGTACAGATACAGCGATTGTACCAAGTTTTTTGCATGGTTCTAGCGCTGTACATAGATCACATACAATTTTCGAAATACAACGCAAGTACAGTTGTATGTCTGTCATAAGTATAAAGTGCGCTGCACATACAGCGTTACCGTCACCGTCCCGTCAACTGTTCTTTTGGACTTATTCTGCCGACGACAAAGTTGCCGGTGATTGTGTATGTGAATGCTACCATACGATTTCCATGGGAGAATATTTGACATTCCATTCCTTTACGTTGACTTCACGGTGACGGGACGTTGTATGTGTAGCGCGCTTAATGGTATCGAACGAGATGCAAATCCGCCCGAGTGCAGGATCGGGGTGGTTTTCGCTTCACTACTATGCCCATCATCATCCTTGAAGGGTGAGTCGATAGTTATTGTGACATTTTCAAACTTGCGTAACTTTCTCCAGGCTTGACTTGATACCAAATTTAAAGAAATAACCAATTTCTCCTTTAGAGTGCTGCTAAGGAAATATCGGTGCTACGTCATTGATGATGAGATCTACATCAAAGCAGATTTTAAGTAGAAAATTTTATGGGTATGGACAAGTTCGCTGTGGATGACCGTCTCGAACAGAAGAAGCTGTCGCTATTCACTTAGAAGTTCCTGATTTGAAAGACCATGTGTACTTCTGACAAACTTTTGAACCAGTCGTGGCCATAGACACCACAAGCGTTTAGGTCTACAAAACTGAGTGCCTCCAAAAACCGTTGTTTGGTCCGATTTGGCTTTATGCCACTTCTTCAGAACCGTACAGAAGTAGTATTCGGGTCATTCTGTGGATTTTGTACCAGAAAACATGGACCCAACTGTCCTGAACTCCACCTGATCGACACCTTTTGGCCCATGATGAAGTGCGAATTTCGGAAGACTATCTGAGAGGAGAGGAGGCGATCTGGCGTAGTGCTAACATCCGTACCTCTCATGCTAAAGGTCACGAGTTCAAATCTCACTCCCGACATTCTTCCGAAATGGAAGTAAAGCCAGCCAAACGTGTTGAAAGTCACCATGATACAGAAAGAAGAAGAACTGAGAGGAGAAAAAGAAAGTGATAAGGATGTGGAAAAAAAACTGAGAAAAACGTGCCGGAAACGACTTTACAGCGCCATAGACGGGTACTGGTGAGTAGCATGAACAAATTTTGACAACACCGAATCAAAACACTTGGTGAACATTCTTTTCCTTGACCTTTTCTTGAGTTTATAACTCAGATTGGAAACTTATTTGTTGTGTTTGATAGTTTAGACGCTAAACAAAAACATTTTTCATTGAAATAAGTGGTCAAAATTGATCAAATTTCTGATTGTCAGTTTAACATGCGGTGCAATGTACCACCAAAGTATGTGTGTCATGTAGCATGATAAAAACAAATGGTAGTCGGAAGGGGCAAGGTCTGGGCTACAAAGCGGGTGAACCAGTATTTCCTATACGCTATTTAAAAAAAAATTAACTCGAACAGCAACTGGAGATCGATCGCTGCCTGTAGGTGTCTCTATAAATCTTTTGATCAGATTTACCAACTCATAGTGAGTCACACTCTTTTTACTCCACTAAATACTAAATACAGCCAAAGTAATGTTTTTGGCACCGTGGCTTCGACTTCGACTTCGGCGTTAATGTTCCTGCTTGCCCTGACTTCACATACGACCGCCGTTCAACATCACATTTCGCTTTTATTTCGTGTGGACATAATTCCCTAGCTTTTGAATGTATCCTGCGGCTTTGAGTCGCTTAGAAATAACTTGTCGAAATATTGCCTGGACGATTATTGCCTTGACTCTAAAATAACCACTTTTAAATCATCTACGGTGATGGGCGCAAAAAAGAAATCAAATTATTTCAATATTAAAAGTTTTTCAAACTTTTCGGTGTTCCAGCCAACACAACACGTAAAAGTAGGTAATTAGTACACTTTGCCATTTCAATATCGTTGAGTTATTTTTTAGAAAACAAAAAATGACGAAAAATGAGGGGCACTTTTAGGGTATGACATAAAAAAATCCACTTCATGGTTTATTTAAAAATAACTAGAAGTGGGTTACATCTGTGATATAACCTCAAGATGGACGTAGGACTAACGTTGGCTTACCAATCAATAAGTGACAAGCATATAACTCTTACACATTTCATCTTCCGAACAAAGTGATTATCATACTGTGGAATTCCACGCCATAGCCCGGAATCAACCAACAAACGTATCGTCAGTCATTGAGAAGCACGTCTTACCTTATCGTCGTCGACCGTGTGAAAGAGGCGGTGTGATGGCGGCACGCTCTGTGCTCGACAAAACGGGTTGTCGCTGACGCAGTCGACTACAGCTTGTCGATTGAAAGCAGTGTAACATATGCTTTGACCATTAAGCTGCAGTAACACTATTTGTGCAGTAAGCGCATACCACACACATACCACTTCGTTTAGCCGGAAAATAATTATTAACGATCAAAGGAGGAATCAATTCCTCCTCGGAAATACCCAACGCAAATAGTACCCTCTCCCCAAGCTTCGACAATTGGAATCGTCCGTTGATCCGGAGCAGAATTATCAACGCTTGAGAAGGAATGGAATTACACAGCAAAAATAATTCCAATAACTGAAACGACGATCGATTGCGGCAATCGTAAACAAACAATTTTATAACGCTGCTTTCATAAATGAGATTTCTTCGTATGGTGAAATCTACTACATTATGTGAAACATTTCGTATCCATAGTCAATGGCATAATGCATAGACGTGTGAGCGTGACCTTCCCCATCTCACATCGCAATACAATTGAATGTATTTCCAAGTGGGCGCTAGCTTATATACGGATTTGTGTGATTTCTATAGGCTGTTTTCAAAGCAATTGAAACAAGTTTTCGGGTCAATAATTAACAATCCTATAACTTTTGGACATTCTGTCTTTCGCATGAAATGATTATCATACCACTCCGTTCACCCGGCAAAGAGGTTTTGCTTCTTCGTAACGTCAGTTTTGTTCATCTTGTTGTCCAAAATCAAATGAAAAAAATTCTCTAAGATTTGTTTCATATGCTATACATTACCCTAATCCCTAAATGGTTTTAATTAATGAAAACTAGAAGCATTCCCATTTTCCCATACATTTGGTGTTACGGACAGATGAGACTTATCGCGGACCGAGTGACGAATCCATAATACCATGGACAGACATACAGCTGTACTAGCGTTGTACGAGTACAGCGTTGTACAGGTACCACAGTAGCATGACACACATACTTTGGTTCTACATTTTACCGCATGTCAAACTGACAATCACAAATTTGACCAATTTTTACCACATATTTCAATGAAAAATGTTTTTATTTGCCGTCTAAACTATCAAACACAACAAACAAGCTTCCAATCTGAGTTCTTAACTCAAGAGAAAGCCAATGAAAGGAGTGTTTACCAAGTGTTTTGATTCGGTTTGTTCATGCTACCCACCACTAACCGTCTATGGCGCTGCGCACAGTACAACTGTAACTATGTACAACGGTGAAACAGGTCGGTACAGATACAGCGATTGTACCGAGTTGCTTGCATGGTTCTAGCGCTGTACATGGTGACAGACATACAATTTTCGAAGTACAACGGTAGTACAGCTGTATGTCTGTCATAAGTATAAGATAAGCAAAACTTGAAATCATATTGTTAACCTAGGAAATAAGACCTCGGCAGAGCAGGGACTAAAATATAGGCAATAAAAGTTATAAAGTTTAGGGAATCATTCATTGCGGATGAGGGTAATAAAAAAGGATGCTCCGGCCGCTTATGGCCAAAGCAATGAAAATAGAAACAAGGGAAAACCGTAATCCTCAAGGAAGAATGTTTACGTCTCCGGATAGGATAGGGAAAGGAAAACAATGAAAAGAGTCAGGTCTGACAAGCAGGTGCCAAATAATATTTTTAGTTTTTAGTATCTGTAGTTCTAGGTAATGGAGAATTCTTTCTTTGAGTAAGAAAACCGTGTATATATTGCAAGAAAATAGAAATAAAGTATTAAGAACAGAACTCACACGGATGCGTAAAATTTTTCTTTCAATTGAAAAGATATTTTTCTTTTGTTCTGTCGATTTGTGTGCTTGCCCTACCCGTACCATCAAAAACGAGCAGCTAATATATTCGTTTCTGCCCGTTTTCCAACTTATTTGGTATAAATAAGCCATCCACGATTTAAACCCACACCAAATCGTGAGGACACCGACTGGGCAACATCGTTGCTGGACGAGCTGGACGACGAGGGATCGAGTGCCCTTCTCAATGCAATGAGGGTGGAGATGTAGTGCTGGAAGAGTAAAGTTTTCCAAGGGCCTTTTTCAAGGCTAGAGACGAATGAACTGAAAAAGATTAAAGTCTCTATAATTAATTACCTTACCTTATCTTGAACCCAAACCACTGCTCGTTTGGTGGTCATCGGAGCAACATCATTGCTGACGAGCATCGAGCGAGAATGGATTCTTTCCCTGTCGGGAAAAACAAGGATATGAGGAGTATGGAGTAGTGTTTCTTTCCACTGATGAAATGGAATGAAACCATAATTGCGAGCGGATAAGCAAGTACAACACAACGAGGGACATAACTTTTACCTAAGAAGAGGAAGCACTCTGTGATTGCATACGCGAGTAGAAATTTCGTTCCTAGGGGAATAGAAATGTGGATTGAAGTCAGTTGAATGAAGAGGCAGATTTGTATTCATTAGTCGAGTCAGTTAAAATAACCACTGACTGGACTAGTTCACCAGTCATCCTCGCTAGTCAACGCTAGTCAATTCATTTTCTAGTCAAGTCACTTTTTGTTGGCGGCGACTGCCGAAACAGTTCTAGTCGAAGCGAAGCTACTGAGAGTAGAGTCGGTCCTCATTTTTCACCTTAGATTTCGGGCCCTGGTCAGTAAGGCGTCGAGCACAAATTACGTTACGCAAGAAGGAGAGGGGAGGAGATGGAGGTTGCGTTACTTACTGTTTGTTGAAGATAGGAATTGCGCTACGTAAGGGAGAGAGGGGCTCCAGAATCCGGATTCTAGCGTTATGCAGTTGGCGCACCACGCCTTAGGATCTTAGGATTGTTGGTTTCCGTTTGTGCCATGTGCGTCCAGGATTAGGCGCACTTCTATGTGTGGTATTCGTCTTCGTCCGGTGGTTTTCACACTGCATCGTGGGAAAATGTCTCGGTCGGGAAACTAATCCCCAGATGGGGGGATATGAGTGGCCTCACAGTTTGCTTTGATAATGATAAATCGCTCATTGCCTGGACCGTTAACGATAAATACAGTGTTAGTACGATTAGAGATGTTATTCAATGGTCACATACGAAAGCAGTGGAGTGTGTACCGGAGCATTCCTTGAGTTCTAGGTTATTCTCCGATATCATCCTAAACGCGATCGTCATCCATCGAATTAAAAAAAAATGTACAGGTCATTCTGAACGTGCTCCTTTGTCTTTTTACACAATTTTTCTCTGTTCTTTTAACACTATGGCCTGATCACGAACGTCACTTCACGGTGAAAGCGAAATGAATTGTATGCAATTTGTATGCATTTTATTCCGTTTTCACCGTGAAGTGACGTTCGTAATCAGGCCCTATTTCTCAATCTTTTCTGACTGTTTCATTTCCAATATTTGAAGAAGTTCCTGTATTTTTCCATAGTGTCAAGCACAAGAAGGACTTTCGGTTCATATTTTGCTGTATTACTATTCACCTATTTTTGTCAAAGTTTTTCCTTTTTATTGTTTTTGCTTATCATACAACAAACCACTAAACATAGAACTGGGTTTTCTCACCAGTTGTGTGTGTGTGTCATTCTTCTTGATTTCTTCTTGACTTGTCTTACACAAATAGCTTACGACTACTTTCTTGTTACTCGTTACTTTAAACATGCTTAGTTATTACATTACCTTTGTGTATTCCCCCCCATTGCTCTTGTGCTACACGCACACACACGGAGCGATGTTAGAATTTCGTCAAAGTGTGACCCCGTTTATGCTTCCAAACTTCCGGTTCGCTCTAGTCTACACCACTCTGATTCCGGTAAAACGGTATATGTGTGCTGTCCCCGATCAGGCTAAGAAGAAGATCGGGAATAGTTTGCTGTTGTGTGTCTTTCGTATCGTTTCGTCTGGTCGGTCTATTCTATCAGCGGAGAAGCTGCTAGCTCTCTCTCCATTTTTCCGGGTGTATATAAAATTCAGCAGATTTCAGTTTTTTTTTTTGTAAAAATTTGGTATGTTTATCATAAACTTCGCCTCTAGCAGGGAAATAGATTAAAAGTTTGATTTTTATATTATATGCACTCGAGTTGTGGTAATATTTTGGGACGTTTCGTTTTAAAAATATCAAATGCGCCTTGCATTAATAGTGTTTTTAGTAGTGTATGTCTGTAAGTGAGAGCGGGGTGTGAGATGATTTCTTCTAGAGGAAGTTTGCGCGGTTGACGGTTGAAATGCTTCCGGTTCTGGTTTGCCCACTCAATATATTATCTCTGATGTTCGATATACTTACTAGTTTTTTTTCTCATAGTTCGTTTCCGTTGGGTAAAGATATAGAATAGAGAGTAAAAAGTATTGTTTCCTGTTTGTCGTTTACGTTTTCTTGCAGATAAAATTAGTTGGCTTTTGTCTTTAGTTCGTCCCTTTGCTAGACGTATGATAGCTAGGCTGAACTGAATGGTAAAAGGTAGGTAATAGTACTTTTAATAATAATGTGTTCAGTAAATTAATTTATATAAATATAAATAGCAATAAAAAGGTTTTTTTTCTTCAGTTGATTCGGATACTTATCGTTAATTTAATTTAGTTAAATTTCTTCAATGCTTATATAGTTGTCTATAATATATATACTTCATACATTTTCCAACGCGGTACTCACTTTGTATTCGTACGAGCGACTAACTTACGCGTGTGCGTTTGTAGGAGATGCTATCGCGTGCATAACATCAATCGTGTGACCCACGCATACTAAAAGACCACACAGCGGCGGAACACCAAAGTTTGGTTTTCAACCCTATATTTACCAATCGTCAAACAAAAAAACTTTACTTCCGTTTCAAGCTTTCTTACAGTAATAGAAAACAAACAAACGTTTGTTTTTCAGAACATAAAATTGACAGAATAACCGTAGTAGATAAGTAATCAATTCTAAATAAAATAGAGAGAACGTAAAGAGATGGCAGTTGATAGTATTAGTTTTTTTGTTCTATAAGTAATATGATGTGTAGTTTTCATATGATGTATTATTAGAGCGAGTGTGTCCTTTGAATAATAAAGGGGATAATTTGACTAAATTGGTGAATCTCTGTTATGCTCAACTTCTTTTCAACTACAGTTACGAAACTATATTACAAAAGTCCTTGCATAAATGTGTAATGACGACTAGTTTTGTTTTTCTCTACATTTTCTTTCCCGTTTACTTTTCACTTACGATACTCTCGTAACACTACGATTTTTGGATCGCATCAGCAGTTGGTAGCATCTTTCCAGCATTGTTAATTTATAATTCAACAATTGATTCTGTTGACACAATCCTCGATTCGGAAGTAAACGACCCAGTTGAGCGGCTTAACCCCTTGTATTTAAGTGCATTAAAGACAGATTCCCGTGGTCTTGACCATTTAATTTTTTGGAATATGACTGGATGATTAGCCTAGAGTTTAGTCATCAGAACACTCTTCAAGCTTCATAGGAACAGTAGAATTTTTCGCGGAAAAATTCAGGATTCTATCTACACCAAGCTCTACGTAAAATATGGCAAACCGACGGCGCCTGTCTCGTTCATTGGGATGATGGGAGATGGAACGCTGCAACCATGGATATAGTAATAGATTTTAACTTAGTAACAATTCTAGCTCTGGCATGCCTGCTGGAAAACATAACATAATAAAGTCATACGGCTTTTCAAACTGGACGGGTGGGATGAAGAATCCTGGAATTGAGGAGCCTGCGAATAATCTGAGGTAGCCATTATAATAATACAATACCACACATTGATAGCATCGCCGAACTTCAAAGTCGGGCTGGAAAACATAACATAATAAAGTCATACGGCTTTTCAAACTGGACGGGTGGGATGAAGAATCCTGGAATTGAGGAGCCTGCGAATAATCTGAGGTAGCCATTATAATAATACAATACCACACATTGATAGCATCGCCGAACTTCAAAGTCGGGAACATTTCGGATGGTGGATCGCTGAATACGTTTTTTATTGAATACGTAAGTATCGGTCATGCATCAATTAAAAGTATTTGCGCCATTGCATATCCATGCTGCATTCATTTACCGAGGATTTATTAATTAAGAATCGTTTACACATAATTCTCTGAATTTTTCGCTACTATACCTCCTTTTTTTCCCACTGTGCGTTGTTCCATATTGTCTAGTCTGAGCCGATTGCAACGATACGAATACCGTGGGAGGTTTAGCGGTTCTAGCCATGGTAGGTGACGTAATACAAATCTGATATTCGTAATCTCCACATTAACGTTTGCATTAAAAAATGGCCAAAATTTGCCGATTTTTCATGGGTTTCCTATCACACGCACTGACGAAACTACCCATGCGGCATCAATCATAGTAACCCATGAGTCAGCAGAAAAAAATTGACAGCTCTATCAGTCGAACTCTAACCGTGATGGGGGAAACAGTGAAGCTACTCCGTTCAGAAGTGTGCGCGTTCAAAGAACGGTATCCCGCCGCGTCGAAAACGGACATCGTGCGATATCTACAACATCCTGCCACTACTGGACATCAAACAGAGTATCGATAGAAAGCCCGGTTCCGGACGGCCGACGATCCTGAGCGTCAAGAAACTCCAAAGGATGCTGAAGAAGAAGATCGAGGGAAAAGCGACTACATCGCTGCGCGCGCTTGGCCGGAAGTTCGGTGCAACAGGCCAAACGGTGAAAAAGTACCTGGCGAAAGTCCAGTCCACTGGTCTCGGAGCTGCAGCCAATGACGCTGCGGCAGCAGCTGAATAAGACGGTCTTGTCGATTCTCCCGGCGAATCGCGACGTGGCGGTGGTGATGGACGACGAGACCTATCTCACCCTGGATAGCAACGATTGGCACTTCGGGCACTTAGTATTTTACTTTCCCCTCGGAGGAAGTGAGCTCCGGAGTGAAGTTTATTTCACACACCAAGTTCCTCAAGAAGGTGCTTCTGTGGCCGAAAATCAGCGAGAAGGGGAACTCAAAGTCGCTTTTCTTTAGCTCCGGACTGGCCGTGAACGGTGAAATTTATAATACGAAGTGCTTGCCGGAAGATGCGTCGTTCATCACGGAAAACCATAAGGGCGAAGACGCGGTGTACTCCAACAATTTGGTCGCGAAAACTAAGAAGGAATTGATAAATAAAACGAAGAAACAACTCAAAAACATGCCTACACGCATGTTTTCGTCCGCTATGGCGAATGTTCCAGTTAACTGCTGGAAGGGCGCTCGCAGGGGCGTAGGACTCTTTTTGCAAGTAAGCTAATATAATTACCTTCCATGGAAAATTTATCAAACTCAATTATCTGTCTTAGTTTTTTTACAACCATCCGAAAAAGTCCATTTTTTAATGCTAACGTTAGTTTCCTTTGGCAAGCGATGTTTGGATATCCATCCGGAAGCTTTCTTGGCGATTTACAATTGAAATCACTGCTGCAGGATCACTCGGAGCACTTCATTTTTAACTTCAGGTTATGATTTCTATGCTCATGATTTTCTATGTTGGCTACAAAAAGATGGCTGCATATAACTTCCTGTTATTAAAATTGTATAGCACTATGTTCTGTGAGTGAAATTGCGTCTGCAGCCAGCAGAAAAATTTGAAGCGGAAAAAATTGATACACTGTTGTCGTAGATTGTGGTGTTCCTCCTTCACTCTCACCAAGTTTCGTGGTTCCGTCAGTATTTGATGGGTTTTCTAGCAACGATAACGTACGGTCTGTACGAGTAGCGTTGTGCCAACTGTGTTATTTAAGTGCGGTAAGAGGACGAAACCAATCTGCAAGCTGCTCAATCCGCTTTCTATAAATGAACAATTCGTGTTCCGTGCACTACAACAGTACATAGACACAGCTGATGTGAAAGATAGACCCAAAGAGGGCATCCGAGGCACTGTCATCCATGCCGTTCGTGAACGCGTTCGGCATAATCTTCTTCGCAAACAAACGCGTCTAGCGAACGTTTCCAAGCGCAGCATAAGTCGTATTTGCGATAAGATTTGCAATTGTATGCATAAAGGCGTTGCATGAGCCATTTATTCACTCCCAGATTGATACAAATATGATTGGAACGATAGAAAAAAAAACTCCTAAAACGGTTTAAAAATATGGACAGATATACCTCCGTGACTGATACCAAATGATCGACCAAACCAACTGCGAGTTTTCGTGAATTATCGGATGTACTCAAACGAGACCTCAGGTCTAGCCTAGAATATTGTGTTTATGTTCCCTCTCGCGTAGTTGTAATTAAGGGTGTGATTTACGAAACTAGTCTGACGTATGTACCTTACGAGCAAAAGAGTTGGTCATTTAAAAAAACTGCCCTCGGTTGATGTCAGCTCAGGAGCAAGGTAAAAAAAGTTGGAACGCCTGTGCTTCAAGGCACGGATGGAAACTTGATGGACTTAGAGAACATTTACTTTTGAATTATTTTGAAATTTGAATTTGAATTTGAAAGTTTAGATGTTCCGTAAACTCCACTCATTCGAAACTCAAAATGGTGGTCCTAGAAAACTCGTTTGTTTTTTTTTTATATTATCTTTATATCATATTATCTCAATGTAAGTTTCATGAAATATCATATTCAATAATAGTACAATTGAAAAAAATCCGTTACGACATTTTTCAATTTTCACAAACATTCCGGTAATGGTTATAACGATCCCAAGTACACGCAATAGGCCAAACAACGAATTGAAAGTAACCAAAAAACTTATTTTTAAATTTGCTTCCCCACTAGAAGATTACTCGATTATCCAAGTCATGAATTGTCTCAGCTTGAATAAACATGAATTGACAAAAATATGGCTAGCAGCAAAACTACCGCATCGGCAAGTCTTGACTATTCTATTCAATTCACTAAATTATTATTCTTTGGACCAAGTTGAAGAAGCGAGAAGCCTTAGTTGCTTAGAAGCGAATAAACTAAAACCTCTTTAAAACAAAGAACTGAACTTAATTCTGTTGCTTTTTATCCCATTCTGTTCTCGAGGAGTGAATTTTGAAACGACAGACAGAACTTACATGCCCGTCATGCTCGAGACTGAGTAGACCAACGACCTTCGGAAGAATTGTGTCAACCGCTTCTAAATATTGATTATACAGTAGAAATGCGCCGATATTTTTTTGTTCAAAGCAACTTTTTTTTCTTTTACGATAACGATAAACGATAAATCGTGAAGCTCTCTAGACTGACATTGAAAGTATTGTAGCTTAAAGGTGTCAAAATATGTCTACACAATTTATGCGCACTTCACTGCTGCTCGGAAATTCGTACCGGGCAACAACGTGTGTCAAGCTTACTCACAGCATCTTTGCTCTGGCTCTGATTAAAAGTGTCTTTTGCTGCTTTTTACTTTCCTCTACCTTATCGATTAAAACACAGTTTTTCGTTATAATTACGGGTACTTGTAACGTAAAGAGATGTTGGTGTATGCGCGCGTGTTTTGCTTAGTCTCTGTGTGTGGGTATGTTTTGATCTCTTTGTATATATGAGGGTGTGTGTATGATTAAGCTTACTGGCGTAGAACCTACCCGAAAGAAAAAGGAAATAAATCTTTGTTCAGACTCATTCTCGCGTACACAGCACTTCGTTAGCCGCCTTAGTCTTGCACCTCTCGATAGGGCACCTCCGAGGTGACGGTAAAGTTCTGGAAGTAGTGATTCAAGAACTCGAACGTCGGACGTTTTTCCGGTATCGCATCCCAGCATTTTAGCATCAGGCTGTAGATGTCGTCCGGCAGGTGATGATTCGTTGGCTTTGGCATTCGGTAGCCCCGTTCGATCTGTTCGATTACCTCACGGCTGTGCATACCAGGGTACGGTACCTGGCCATAGGTGAACAGCTCCATCAAGAGGATACCGTACGACCAGACGTCCGATTTGATGGAGAACTTGCCGTACACGATCGCCTCCGGTGCGGTCCATTTGACCGGGAAGCGTGAGCCCTGCTTCGGACAGTATTCATCGTCCGCTATCACCCGGGCCAGGCCGAAATCACAGATCTTAGCGACGTTGTTTTCCCCTATCAGTACGTTCCTGGCGGCCAAATCCCTGTGTATCAACAGCTTCAGTTCCAGGTACTCCATACCAGAGGCTACTTGGGCGGCAATATAAATCAGATCCTCAAACTGGAGGAACTGACCATCACCCGTCCTCAGGTAGTCTAATAAACTACCCTTCGACATATACTCCTGGACGATATAAATCGGTTCTTCTTTTGAACAGACGGCATACAGTGCGACTAGTCTACTGTGACGGAATTTCTTCATGATAGCTGCCTCTTGTAGGAAGGCTTGTGTCGACATGGTACCCTCGCGAAGGGTCTTCACAGCAACTTCGATGTTGTTACGCCACTTGCCGTAATACACCTCTCCAAAGTTGCCGTGTCCAAGTTTGCGAATCAGCTGAATTTCGTTTCGATTTATTTCCCACTTGTCGCGCAGCTCGGGACCAAGGTCCCATACCTGGGGCTGTGGCTTCGGACATGGACTAGACAGTACATGACACAACCCGAGGGCATTCTCTGCGGAAGAGCAAACCAAAATTAGACGTAACATAAGAGGTTATGTTTCAAAAAAAAACTTACTTGAGTACGCCATTACTAGCGCAGGCAGCGAGGGAAACGTCTGATTCGTTGCAATGTAGTAGCCACCGTTGTCTAGAGGCTTAATTTTGTAGTGCTTCACGTGGTACCCTCGGCTTTCCTCCCAGTCCTTGACCGAGAGCGAGAAACCGTTGGGATTGTGCTCGGACGGACGCACCAGGAAAGTGCCACGTGGATTCTCCGCTGCCAGTAGCAGCTTATCGGCTTCCTTCCGGGATACATTCTCAAAGAACCAGCTGAAAATAGGAATGTGAGGCATGATTGAGATTCTAGTTTGACCGCAAAAATATACGATACGACGATACTCACTCTTCACTATTCACACTCCGATCCTCGGCGACAAAATTCCACGGGATGAGACCCTCCTGGCGGGTCTTGAGATGCACAACGCGCCACCAGTCCGATTCGGTGTCGTCCAGCACCTCCATCCGGTCACCCTTGACGAAGCTGACGTCGGTTTCCTCGCGGGCATTGTAGTTGTACAAGGCGACCACTATCCGTCGAGTGTTGTGGCCAGGGAGAACTGTAGGGTTGGAATAAGGACAGATAATTGAATGGGAAATCTTTCGATGGAGATCGTGCCAGAATGGAAACATTTTTATTTTAGTCAAAACATGACCTTAACAAAAATAAATAATCGAAAGTCAAGAAAGTACATGAACGACAGCAAATCTAGGGGAAACGCTGTTTTGTTTATGGTGTGCATAATTGGATCCGAATTGATTGGTGATAAGCATAGAGACATTCGAACAAGTAATAACATTTCCGTATTACTGCAAACTAGCGATTATAATACGAGGATGTTTGATTGACGTTGACATGCCGCGTGATATCAGCATGTTTCGTTATTTATTACGTGTTGTACTATCTGTTAGAGATGTTCGATGCAAGCAAACAAGCGACTCTCACTAGATGGAAAAGCTTCGGTTAAACAAGATTAAATCTCCTATACTTGCAGGTTGAATAGACTTAACAATTGAATAATTGAGCAAAAGCTTCTTTCTTCCGACTTTCCTTTGTTCTAGATACAGAGAATATAATCTATTGATAAAACATAGTTTACATGCTGAAATATTTTATTTTCGTGTTTGGAACCCATTTTTAGGCCTTTATTGTGTTATCCGAGATTTTCGTTATTCGCGGTGAGCTAGCCAGACTATTCCGCGGATAAATGAGGGTTCTTCTGTACTACCCTAGAGAGTCAAACTAACATTTTTTAAGATTAAGGTTCACTATGACTGAGCAATTTCGAAATATTTCTGAATCAATCAACAGTTGTAAGTCAAAGTGTGCCATTCTGCTATGAAAATAAGAGCGAGATGGTTGTGAGTTTGGAACTGCATAAACATTAAATTATAACCATAATATTATACTGTTTATACTATACTTTTTATTAATTTATAGTACAGATGGTTTGTACTGCAGTTTTTTGCAAAACCCATATAATATGACTTTGGCATGTGGCATTTCAGCAATTCCAAATGAAATCGTCCTAAAAATGCAGATTTTAAAAACTTGTATTTTTGAAGTGTGTATTCCGTTTGGGATGGAGGAAATACATTTTTTCATATTCAACCATCAATACTCTATAACTCTTTCTAACACACTATTTCGGTACGACTCATATTTTTTGAGATATAAATTATTAAAGATTTCTCTTACTCAAATCGATACGCCCTTTTCAAAAGTTACGCTTGAGTCAAAAAATGAACCATGATGATGTATTTGGAAAAGTTGTTGGAAATTATAAGCAAATTCATAAAATTTCATGAACATGACGGTATAACACGACAAACATATTAAAAGGGATTATTTACTATGAAAAAGACAATAAATTAGAAGTATTTTTTAAATATTTCGAGAATTCCTAAAAATTCGATGTTCCACAAAGTTTGTCATAAATAGTTTTACCATCTTGGGCCCATTTCTTAAATTTTCTGCATGACTTCTATTTTGTATGGAAAAAAAAAAATGTATTTTGGATATTGCAAATTGAATTTTTATTTTGTAAATAAAAAAAGAGTACTAATTTTTTTTCTCAGTGTACATTTTTTTCATATTCAACCATCAATACTCTACAACTCTTTCTAAGATACTATTTCGGTACGACTCATAGTTTTTGAGATATAAATTATCAAAGATTTCTCTTACTCAAATCGATACGCCCTTTTCAAAAGTTACGCTTGAGTCAACAAAAGTTCCAATTGCTGTGGAAAACTCATATTTCCTCTAACCCAAACGAAATACATACTTTCATTCAAATCAAAAATACTCATGTTTTGTCATTTGTCGATTTCATTTGGAATTGCTCATTTGTGTTAACAATTCGTCTTCAGTTGAAAACAAACATTGCTAGATCATGTAAAAGTTATCTAGAAACTAAGTTTGATCTTCATTTAATAATTTATTCGCAAGTTGGGCCCTGCAAGAAACTCAAAAACGTCGCGTTGGGCGACGAACGTGTTAAAGCATAAACTTTTCATTTTCAATCATCTTACACAGTATTCGTCAATAGAATCGTCAAATTTGAATTCATTGTCATCGCTACAGCCTAAATCGCACTCTGAAATAGTATATTTTGCGATCATCCACACTGAAGACCAGCATTTTTCACTCATCCGTTTAGTCAGAGTGGACCAAGTTTATTTTATAACTTGCTGACCCGGCAAACATCGTCCCGCCCAAAATTTGTTTTTTGTTATCAATACCTTCAAACATTCACGTTTTCTTACTATGCGCAAATACATGAGTTCAATCGCAGAACTGTTCATTGATTGATCTTCTATTCTACCCCGTTAAATTTACCTTTTACTAAAAAGTTCCTAGTATTTCTACCAAAACTCATCATTATAATATCAGATTATTTTCAGACACAATTCTCGTTCAAGATTTTTCAACCACTTGCAAATAACATGTTTCTCCGTTACATGGAATAAATGTTTGATATAGAAAATATGATAGAATTTCATTCGCCATTCGCCATAGAAACGTTTCGTGCACCTTTAAATCTTCACATGTCAAATTTGGTTTCGTTTGCTTGAATAATTCTCGAGTAATGTAGAAATTTGTGTTTCATTTATATGGCAGCCCCTCCTTAGAGGTGGGGAGGGGGGTGGAGTGTCTAACCACCATAGAAACATTTATTGCACCCTAAAATCTCCACATGCCTAATTTAGTTGCATTTGCTTGATTAATTCTCGAGTAATGCAGAAATTTATGTTTCATTTGTATGGCAGCCCCCCCTAAGAGAGGGGGAGGAATATCTAACCACCCTAAAAAAATTTATTGCACCCTAAAACCTTCACATGCCAAATTTTGTTTCGTTTACTTGATTAATTCTCGGGTAATGTAGAAATTTGTGTTTTATTTGTATGGCAGACCCCCCCCCCTTAATGAGAGGGATGGGTCTCAAACTATCATGAAAACCTTCTCCGGCCCTAAAAACCCCAATATACCAATTTTCATGTCGATCGGTTCAGTAGTTTCCGAGTCCATAAGAATCAGACACACAGACAGACAGACAGACAGAAATCCATTTTTATATATATAGATATACTCAGAATGTGCACATTGTACACTGACGGGTTCAATCACATTTCGACAAGGTACCTATTAGCTTCACGAACATGTTTTGTTGGTTTGAATTCGGCGCTTGGATATTGTACAAATGATTCACACATGGCTTTAAAAAAGACCAATCTGCACATTCTATAGAGCCATTTCGCCATGGTAAATGGTACATGGTCCACTCTGACTGCATACTACGAGAGGTTCTCGTTGATCAATCATACCAATTTCGATCAATTATTCCTGCTGTATGCATGATTTTCCAAGTCTGACAAATGTGGTATGTAGCTTACATAATGCTTAACCAAATATAATCAAGAACTCGAAATTTCAATTTTGCGACTTGGTCCCCTCTGTCTTAACACTGATCATATAACAGGTTGTCTTTTAAGAATAGGATAATCAAGAAGTATCAATTAGTGTTTTGTTTAATCATCGAAATTTAAGCCCCGGTTCATTTTAACACCCCTATTCATTTTAATCTCTTTCACAGCATTCCCGATTCATCAGTCATCCAGTTAGCGACAAAAACGCAGCGAAGTTTTCCAAATGGTCTTTCTCAAGGCCAATAATTTAGTTTAGTTTCAAAATTAACTAGAGTCGAACTGAACTGAGAAATTTTAAAGTCTCTATGATTCAAACCATGATTATCATTATTCATGTCACAGTCTTACTCCAGCTAACAGACAACAGTCTTTCTCAATGCTGATGTCAGACACAGCTGTTTTGCTCGATACAAAGGAAGAACGGAAGATAAATACCACAATTAGTGGTGCATTTTTAGTGGTCGGTAGAGGCACCGCGTCGATCTTCACGAATATGCGCGAGGTAATACAGAGCTTGCAATGACGGGCAGGAGCAAAGAAGTAAAATGTTATATAGATGCATACGATGCATGTTTTGAAGGCTTTCTCAAACTCTCAGACTTTCTCAGTTCATTCGCCTCTAGACCAATTTAGAAACTAAACAAAACATTCAGTCTTAGCAAAGGCTATCTGGCAAACCTCGCGGCCGGTGCCATCTGGGCGCTTGCAGGATGACTGATAAATCGTGAATGATTAATTGCCGACTTTTTCACATGGATCAATAAATTTTCGTGAATTCGAGCATTGTTTTAAGTCGGATGTGTAGAAGGTATTTTTCAGAACCACGTTTTTCGGCAGAAAACTGAAGGTGAAAATCTGTTCCGCAACGGTCGCTGTCGACGCGTGAATATATAGTAAATATGGAAATCTACGCAAATTGGAGTTTTATTGCTTCGCAAAATGCTCACTCAGAAAGTATTCATTCATCAGCTCTTGTCAGTGATACCAAATGTTTGTACTAAAGAGTTTAATTCTTGTGTTTTTAGCTTGGCTTGGACACCACCCTTCTTATTTTTTTTGCAGCCCACGACACCATGACTAACACGTGTTTGGGGCCACTCTGAAAAATAGTTTGATAATCGTTGGACTACACCCACGCCAAAAACACGTACTAGAGATTGGAAACTCGGGACATGGTACTGCAAGTCTCTCCACTTTCTTACGAGTACCCGAACTCTTTCGGAAATATTTAGAGCCCGCAAATTCAAACAAGGTAGCGCTGCAGGAGGTGTGTTGGAAAGGTTCGATGGTGCGATCGTTTCAAGGTGGTTATACCATCCACCAGAGCTTCGGCAACACACACGAGTTGGGTAATTAATGGCCTATTAACGAAAGAATGTACACATTGAGGATGCGAGGTCACTTTTTCAACATCAGCATTATCAACGTCCACAGCCCCTATCTAGGTAGCACTGATGACGATATAGAAGAATTCTACGCGCAACTAGAGCGTGAATACCGAAAACACGACAATCGTCATCGATACTTCATACAGCTTCCAACACCGTTACCGTTACCAGGAGATTACCTCATCAAACCGAAACACAAATTAACCACGTTTTGATCGGCGCTCAGAACTTTTCAGATATCATCGACGTCAGAACCTATCGTGTCGTTAACATCGATTCAGGCCACTACCTGGTGATGTTCAAAATGTGATCTATATTGTCATTGTTAATGACATGAGTTATCAGCACTCTCCACGGTACTATTCACGACGACTACAGGAGCCGAACGTTGATGCAACATACTAACATACTCGCAGCGTCTTGAAGTTGCGTTGCCGGGGGTAGACAAGCTGGATGCTGCTCTGCTTGATGAATGTTGGAACACCATGAAGGCAGCAACTAGCAGCACAAAAAAGGTCATCGGGTATGAACAACGTGGACAATGGAACGAATGGTTTGACGACGAGTGCTGAGCGCTTCTGAACGAGAACGATGCAGTTCGCGCATCACCATGCTGCAACGCGCGACTCGACAAACCGTGGAACAATACCGATTGAAGCGAAGGAATCAAACACATTGTTTTCGGGGAAAAAGCGCCGCCTGGAAGATGGAGCTGCTCTATTGTTCTCGAGAATCGCAGAAGTTCTTCAAGAAACTAAACGCCTCGCACAAAGGATTTGTGCCGAAGGCCGAAATGTGCAGGAACAAGAAAGGAGGCATCTTGACAAACGAATGCGAGGTGATCGAAATGTGGAGGCAGCACTACGATGAATACCTGAACAGCGCGCAGATAGGAGACCAAGACGGCTTTGATGAGGACCACTAGGAGTATGTAGAAGGAGAATGAATCGTGAACTGACCCAACTCTACGGCGAACATAGAATCCAGAAAGTCGCCAAGGCTGGATGAGGATTATGGGGTCGTTTCTGTAGAAACGTCTGCCTGCAAGAGTACCAATGCAGCAATGGCACGAAGTGGAGCACAGGGCGGACTAAAACTACAGCTTCCAGCTCTCAAATGCAAGGCGTTATTGATCAATCGGCATCTTAAAGGGAGCGCTTACATTCCTTTCTATAATTGGGTCTTCCCACAAACAGTTCCGTCACCTGTAGACTTTCCATGTCTGAGGTAGATACGTGAACAGTTACCGTTACTCCCACTTCATATACAACAAAACTTTTCCAGCGAGCTGATCTATAGTTCTTACATTGAGCAAACCGAGCAGCCATCCTGCGCTAAACTGGCGACGAATATGGCATAATATCGCATGTAAGCATATATCATCGAGGCAGCGCAGTGGTATCTACCTTATAGTAAACGAAAAAACACAGCATCGAAAACTCATGCATACTATACAGAGGGCAGATGGAGCAAACTGCCTCAACTGTAATGTAGCTGCGAAAACAATAACCCACAAATTAAGTGAGTGTTCTCCAGTGGCAGCATCCTGGAGATTAATGCAGCGAAAAATTACAACTATTTTGGGAGGTTGGCAACGTCCCTCTTTTAATGAATTACTACGACCCTCATTACACAACATAAGGGTGGGTTTAGACTAGTGATATATTCATGTGAAGAAATGTGATGAGATTTATAGAAATCGCATCAACCGTTTACACTAGCGTGAACTTCTATAATGAATATATTCATATTTTCGGTGAATTTATTCACCAGAAGTAGAACTGCATCCAATTTTAGTGATTTCTCACCAGTGAGAAATTCACAAGCGTTTACATATGCTGAATTTATTCAAGTTATATATACCTCGAATAAGTGTATCATATTTATTCTCACCCGTTTACACCTATTTTCACGTGAATAAATCCATCTATAGCTATAGATCTCCCTAATGTAAACCCGCCATAAGAGATAACCAGCGAATTAAATTATTGATAACCTCCATCAATTATGTTGAATTTGTCAATGAAACAAATGGACTAATATTATGCAGCCTTAGAATTTTATATAAATGTAAATATATAATGACACTTTTTTATAATGAATAAACTTGACATTGCATAAAAAAATGGCAAGGCGTGTTGTAATATTGGCGGACAGCAGCCTCCCAAAGATGGTGGGAACAAGAAGAATAGTAGCCTAGCGAACGAGGTGGTTGGAACACGTGGAGCAGGAATTGACAAGAGTTGGTGCTCTATGCAGGTACAGCTATGGACCGAGTGTATTGGCAGAACAATGTTGTGAATGAAGTTCAATCCCTTCATGGGATGTAGCATCATTGTTAATCTATAAACTCCTAATGAGTACACAATCGTAATACTACAGACAAGTTCAATTTTCGGTCTGTGACAATGTGCGCGAGTATACAAGTTATGATTTTGCGCGCGAGTACAGGAGGGTTATAGAAAAAAAACCAATTTGATACTCACGTTGCGTCGTCCGGGGTCGGATGATGTCCACCCCGCCCTTTGGATGTTTGATCAACTGGCCCCGGTTCGGGTCCGGGGTGTATCGTGAATCTAGCGATCCACCGCCACCGTTGGTGTGCTTCGGACCGGATATGTTCGAGCTGAACGAGTTCTCGCCCTTCTTGTAACCGCCCGGGTAGCTCAGGGCTAGCTCTTGATCCTGGCGTTTGCTGCAGCATTTGTTACCCATTTTTAAAACACGCGAAACTACCGTCGACTCAATCCAGTCGAACGATTCGCGATGTGGGGCTAGTGTTTTTTCTCTCCTTTCTCTCGTAAGGGATCGGATATGTGCGTTCCGTTCCTAGTGTTTTACTGATAGTGCAAACTCTCACATGGAATCCTATTGCAGTCAATCTCGGTACAAATTAAACGCTGTTGTGCTGTGCTCTGTCACGTATGTTCGATGTGATATCGTTGAGATCAGAACTTTCGATTGCTCTAATTTTGTTTGCGTTTTCTACCGCCCTACTGTTGTTGGTCGATGCCGGAAGGCAAAGATGGTGAAGGTGATGAAGGTGGTGGTGGTGGATGATAGCGGTGCGAATGAGATCACTGATAAAACATTAATCTGATATTGGAAACCTTCCGTGTGGACGCCCCGTCTGATGGGAGTCGGAGATAACTCGCTGTGTGTGCTTATTACCAATTATTTGTGCGGATTAATTAATTCACCATCATTGACACTCCTTCTTTTTCGCTCGCTTTTGTGTGTGTTTCGGACTCAAGATGAAAACTCTACCGGGAAAGCGAAACTTTTTTCATTTCAAGTTGCTGATAGTTCTCGGAAAGAAGGCGGATTGTAGAATAGTACGCCGAGCAATAATGATGGTGATGATGATGAGGATAAAAGGTTTGGTTTTGGGTCGACACAATACGGTTTCTCTTGTGGCTTTTTGCTAATGGCAAAGTTGTCGCTGTTGATGATTGCAGCCAAAATGAAAGCGCAAATCTATTCTTAAGAGGTCGCTCTGAACTGCCATTTTCGGAATGTTATTCTATGTGGCACTGTGTCGAAAGTGGTGATGTAGTGATCTGAAAAAAGGGAAGAAAAAGAGGAAAAGTTGAGTACCTAAATTCGTTCGAATTCATTATTGTTATTGCCGGTCGCAGCATAAAAAAGTCAAACGATGCACAAAATATAAAGGCTTAGAAAATGACATCTGTGAAAGAAAAAACATTATCAATTGATTTTTTCATTTATGTGGTGGCATTTACTGTTTGATACTGACTTTAGTTCATTCTACGAAGCATGGAAGTACTTTTTATACATTCTGTTAAATATATATCGCGAATTTGTAACTTTGAAGCTAAACAATTTTCAAGTTTTCTTAAGTAGGTACTACTGCCACTGGTTTTCACGTCAATTTTGCAAACGTTCTGTTATTAGGTTTGTTTACAACGTCATAAAAAACAAATTAACTTTTTTTTTGCTCTGCGATTTTTGATATAGATAATTGCTCAAAGATATTGTGTGAAATTTTGTGTCAAAAACAAAATTTCTTGTACCAAAACGTTGAAAATGTTGTAGAATACATTTGGTGACTCAGCTATCTCGAATAAAAACGGGTGTATGAATGGTATGAACAATTTACCACGTCAAGGACGACCATCCACCTCTCCAACTGATGAAAATATCGATAAAATAAAAGAATAAAGTACTCGGAAATAGTCATTTAAGTTTGAGAGAGCTAGCCCGTGAATTAAATATCTCTCACGAGACTGTTCGTCATATTTTGGTTGATGTTTTGGCCTTGAAAAAAGTTGCAGCACGACTAGTGCCAAAGAGCTCAATTTCCTTCAAAAATGCTTAAATTATGAATGCTTGAATGAATTCTACAGTCTTAGATTGCGGATTGTCATACACACAAATCAAACAATCAACGCTCAATGCTCGCCAGCAATCAATATCATTTTCGACAATGTGACACGAATGTTGAATGAGCTCTTCATTTCCAACGAGATATTAACAGATGCTTATGTTAACATGAGGATGTCTATGATGATTTAGCGAAAAACCCTTTCAATACGGTAGTGAGCTTCGTCGGAATGTTACCGCTGTACGGAGCACTGCGCCGAAAAGTATGCACATCGCACTGGTGTGATCGATGTGCAGTATCACTCTCATGTGGTCTACAGACGACACTCGTACACACAGCTCATCGGGCGGATGTCGTCTACAGACGACGCTCGTAGCAATGGGGTAATTACAGAATTTTTTACAAGGCCCTGTCAATCTGAGATCTTCCTGAATTTGAAGACCAAGATCACATCAGGAATGCTCTGGGATGTAGAATTGTATATGCTGATGATTTCAAAATGTATTGGCAGGTAAAGTATGTCAACGACTGCAGGATGTTGCAAACGATCATGGACATTTTTGCGCGCTGGTGCAGACGAAACTATCTGATCCTAAGCGCGGAGAAGTGCACAATTGTTTCGTTCGCTAGGAAGAAAGCCCCTATCATAGGGTCGCACCGCATAGGGAACGAGTTCGGTAATTCACGGAATGCGGATCAAGCGAACTTGTACATGACACTGTACGCCAAGGGTCATTCATGTTGAAATAATGGAACTCAAAAGAAAAAGGTCATTGGTGTCTAATTACTCTAATCTAACGGTCTAATTACTAAAAAGGAATTTCTGCGTTTTTAGATCGATTTGGGTGGGTTTCACAATCTTCAAGCTTGATATACATGTTCTTCAGAAAAATGATTGACTCCCTTGCCGATGATTGATTCAAACGTCGATGAAAACGAACCAAACCGGATCATAACTACCGAAGGACTATACGAAACAAGTCGGTGATCATGGCCCTCTAGAGGTCACCATTAACTGTTACGTTCTTCCCATAAAGTAATGTAGTGATTTTCTGGTGCATGTACAGTAGGGGAGAGGGGGGCACATTCGGACACTTTTTTTCGTTGATTTTTAAAATTTTTTGTAAACTTAAAAAAAATCCTGAATTCATCCTGGTTGTCATTTGGACATCAATGTATCATATGGGCGCGTTAATGCGATTACGAATGGTTTATTCGAATTTTTGAAAATTGCCTTTTTGTCCGAATGTGCCCCATGTGTGGGTCAGTTTCGGACAGTCCTGGGGAAAGTGCCCCACAACGAAGACAACGAAAAAAAAATTTAAATTTTATGTTTATCAACAATTACTTCCTCTTATTTCCGGCATATTCTGCATTTTTCTGTTTACCAGTATTTGTCTGAAAGGAAACTGCTTGCTGTGAGAGTCAGTAAAAATTCGTGATTTTGCTTTCTTCCGTTTTCGAGTGGTGGTTTTCCACGGTGAAGTTTTTGAAAAGGGTTCAACATTTTCCGGGGACAAAGATGCCAAAGTAAAATCTATCTGTGCTGTAGACGCAATGTTTTGCAGTATTGTTGTATTACCCGATGAGTCAGTTGCTACCTCCGCTCCAGTAGATGAAATCATTTGAGCATTCAAAATCCTTGTCCGAAAAAAAACCTTTCTTGAGAATGGATAGCAACCTATCATTTTGAATCCAGCTAAGATATTACTCAGATTGAAAGAAGCATTATAAGCCGATGCAACTATACCTGAAAGGACGTGTATAGAAATAGCTTTTGCTTGAAAGGACCCATAATTGAAACATCCAGCGGTTGTAAGCGATTTGTGACATAAGGTGGAAAAGAGAAACGAATTGTGCAATTTTCTCGGCAACATTTGATTGTTTCCAAAGTGCAATGACTTTTTGATTGATTTTTGGTTTTTTGAAATTGATTCGTTTTCGTTGCTTTTGGCTACCTTTTTCAAATGTTCCAGAACATTGAGAAACAGTTTTCCTTTTATGCAACCGTTAGTTGGGAAATTAGCAAAATTTAGAATCATGAAAACGTTCTATTTGAAACTAGTTCGATAGCTCTTTCCATCTCATCTTCGTTGATGCTGGTTCTATCGGTTTGTTCTTGTATTTTCGAACCATCATTAGGTCTGAGAATCATACTAAATTGATGTTTGTTAGTAAACAACAATCAGACACAAATTTTATGAGGTATATAACAGTGTCCGAATGTGCCCCGTGAACGATGCCCGAATGTGCCCCACCCGAAGACAAATCATAATTTTATCTAATAAATAGACCTTTATTTCCCCGTTGTATGTACGTTTTTTCCATTTCATATTAGTTACTATCTAAAATGGATGTGTGGTGTACTTAGAATTCTAATTCGTTCCCAAAGGAATCAGGGAAATACTTACAACTTCAAGCTCAACATTTTCGAAAAGTGTATGAAAAAGGGCACTGTGCTGTATTCGTAAGTAATAAACGACCAGAAGATGTCAAACCATATGACAGCTGTTGGTGGAAGCGCTGTTAACTTACTTATATTTTTAATTTGGTTTAAAATTGTACCTCTTAATTTTCAAATGCGTTGTCCGAAACTGCCCCCCTTTCCCCTACGCAAAAAAACCAATTTACAATTTTTTGTTTTTCTGGTGATGTTTTTCTGGATCTGGTTAATTTGATGAGCGTTCCTCCATGATTATCAATTTATGTTTATTTATCACATTGCCATTGAAAATACGGCGTTTCTTTTCTTGAGATTTTATGTGATAAATTATGAAAAAGGGTGAAACGGGTAAAGGATAAAACGTAAACAAAAAGTTGATCCACCCCTAAACGGATGCTACGATTTAAGTGTGTTTTACGGAGTTTAGAGTTTATTCAGCCACTTTCTCGAATGTAAACATTGTGTCTAGCTGTCATTTTGTGCTCTTGAAGTTTTCGCGTTCAATATTTCGATTTCATGTGGAAATTGGAAGTTATTTGCAAGATACCCAAAAAAGCACAAATTTCGATCGAAATTCGATTATTGAACATCACAAAACAGGCAAGCTACCGTGTAATTGCCGATATTGTCTAGCTTTACAAAGATACGGTTCTTTAGGATTGTGCAGATGTATAAAAAGCGTGGTTCTATCTCACCAGCTAAGCGATCGGGGCGGCCTTCTAAGAAAACTGGCCGAATTGACAGAGCTATCGTGAAAAAGCGGAGCTGGACCGAGGACTATCAGCTTCGGAAATTGCGAAGTAGATTGAAGGCGAGTTTTCCATTCAACTGACATCACAATCCGTACGAAATCGTCGTCATAAAAAAGGTCGTAAGGGCAAAGTACTTAAGAAGCCACGGTTGTCCGTAAAAAAATCTAAAAAAAAAAATTAAGTCCAGGCTTGGACCATGGACCAGTGATTCATGGACCAGTGATGACTGAAATAAGGTGATTTGGTTAGATGGGACGAAAGTAATGCTATTTGGGTCTGATGGTATCACAAGAAAATGGCGGCGAACCGGTGATAGTTTGAAAAAGGAGTGTTTGCGGCCTACAATCAAGCATAGCGGTGGTGAGTTACTTTACCAACATTGATTTTTCAACCAAGTAACCATGACTTTGATTTATTTATGCAGTTAGAGTCATGTTGTGAGGATCTATGGCTACATCCGGCGTTGGAGAACTTGAGTTCATCAATGGAATCATGACCAATATACATACATAATGATAAATAATAGTAAACAGAACAATAATTAACCGGGTTTTAATTTTCTGATAGATTTTTTGGAAGAAATCTAATTTTTCACTGAGGGTGGATAAACTTTTTTTGTATACTGTAGGCTCGATTTTTATGTTAAAAAGCAGCGGTGTATGGATCATGTATTGATTCTTTATTCCCGCGAGCCTGACACAGCAGCACTGTCCGTCAAACTTTAGTAGATTTCAATAGTATTCTGAAAAAAATATTTTCAAAATATCTGGCTGTTGGCTGTTGTGTCATATTTTTTTTTCAAAATTACCTTTAATTAAGAACAAGCTTTTAACAGTGGATTTAATGTGTTATTTTCCCTAGAAAGTTTATTGATTTCCAAACAACTTTGTCGAATACTACATTTTGAGCAGAAATTCGAATTACGAAATGTCAATGATTCTGGGATGTCTTTATAAAAGTTCAGTCACAAAAATTGGCTATATTATAAAAAAATAGTTATTTTGGTTAGTGACAACAATGTTTCTAAAAATAAGGTTAATTTTCTCCACAGTCAATATTGAGAGCTACCACACACTATTAATGGCGGACAGATTTTTTTTTATGATTTATTTTATTTTGATATAATATTGAATTTTGACGGCACATGTGTAGTCTTAGTTATGAGTTCTAGTATGTCAACATTTAAATTTAGAAGGGTAGTTAGGTTGCTGCTAAAATCAGTCAAGAATGTTTAATTGATTAAAACCAAGTTTTTTTCAATATAGAAAATTTGACGAAAAGCGGGTTTCGCAATTTGTTTACTTCTGGAATCAAATCTGTAGGTATTTGCTTTGATTTGCTGCATTGAATTATTTTTGAGTCCCATTTTTTGTTTCTTTTTTCACTGTAACTCAAAACACCTCAAGATATTTGAAAAATTTAAAAAGAAAGCTGAATGAAAACTATTCAGAATTATCTGAAAGTGACACTATAGAGACATATTAGAGTTTTCGGATATAGTGATGACAAGAAAATTTTGAATAAATCTAAAGAACAAAACAGAGGAGCTTGTTATTGATTTCAGAAAGTGAAATGATGTTGAGAATAGTCTGCCGATGGGACAATCTGAAATGAAATAAATCCGAATTAAATAGAAAAGGATGGTTTAGCATCTGAACGAGCAACTATTTTTAGAGAAATTGCGAGGACATCAGGGTGGTATATGAAAATAAAAGTGGGAGATAAATTTTAAAATAATAATCTATATATATATATAAATGGATTTCTGTCGGTCTGTCTGTCTGATTCTTATGGACTCGAAAACTACTGAACCGATCGACATGAAAATTGATATGTAGGGGTTTTGGGGCCGGGGAAGGTTTTCATGATAGTTTGAGATCCCTGGGAAGAAGGGGGTGTGGCTGACATACAAATTAAACACAAATTTGTACTTTACTCGAGAATTAATCAAGCAAATAAAACGAAATTTTACCCGTGGAAGTTTTAGCTGCCATACAAATCAAATACAAATTTCTGCATAGAATTAATCGAGCAAATTAAATTTGGCATGTGGAGATTTTAGGGCTGCATAATTCAAGAACTAATCAAGCAAACGGAACCAAATTTGCCATGTGGAGGTTTTAGGGGACAAGAAACATTTCTAAGGTGGTTCAACACTTCTTCCACCTTTCTAAGAGGGGCGGGGGGGGGGGGTGTGTGCTGCCATAGAAATGAAACACAAATTTCTGCATAACTCGAGAACTAATCAAGCAAATGTAACTAAATTTGGCATATGGAAGTTTAAGGGAGCAATAAATGATTTTATGGTGGTTTGACACTCTTTTCCTCTCTATAAAGAAGGGGATGGGAGGGTGCTGAACTACTCGAGAACTAATCAAACAAATGGAATTCAACTTAGCATATACAGATTTTAGGGATCGATAAACGTTTCTATGGAGGTTCGACACTCCTCCCGCCTCTCTAAGGGGGAGGGGGTAAAATAAAAATGGATTGCCGAATGTGTTGATAGGAGCAAAACTCGAGGAAGGAATTATCTGATTTAGGGCTGTCTTTATTTTATCATATTTACTTAATCAAACTTTTATTCCATGTAACGGAGAAACATGTTATTTGGAAGTGGTTGAAAAATCTTGAACGAGAATTGTGTCTAAAAATGATCTGATATTATAATGATGAGTTTTGGTAGAAGTACTAGGAATTTTATAGTGAAAGATAAATTCAACGGGGTTGATTAGAAGATCAATCAATGAACAGTTCTGCGATTGGACCCATGAACTTGCGCTTAATAAAAAACGGGAATGATAACAAAAATCAAATTTTGGGCGGGACGAAGTTTGCCGGGTCAGCTAGTTTATAATAATCTATTTAAATGAAAATAATTTGGTATCCGTTCCCCACGATTCAGCTCGAGAACGAAGAAACGGATTTGAACAGTCAATATCAGGTTTAATGCGTATCCGTCTGCGTCAGGTTTATATACCAAAAACGTTATGAAAACCTTTCGGAAAGGTGGAAAATTGAAGTCACTTTTTTTGCAAATTCTGTATATCTAAACAGCCATTCCATGCCAAACCAATAGAGTGGTTCTTAGATTTTCGCGAAAAGTAGTAATTTTGTTCTTTATCGAAAAAATAACATCTCTAATATCGAGAAATATTTTGTAAAAAAATCCTCAACTTTCAAGAAAAAATATCAAAGACTATAGCGCCCTCTAGTCCAAAGCCACGAAGCAATAAAAAACGACTTCAATCAATAATTACGAAAACAAAATCCAATTGTTTTGCAAGGCTAGCTCATTGGCTTCAATTTGATATGTCGATCATTTTATTTGCTGCAATGGTTCAAAAGTTATGAATTTTTGAAAAAAGTCGTTTCTGGAAAAAAGTGGAAATTCCTTAAGATTCAACTCGAGAACGGAGCAACGGATTTGAACAGTCAATACCAGGTTGGATGCGTCTTAGTCTACGGCAGGTTTAGATGACAAAACAGAAATTATATACCACTAATATAGATCACGTACAGAAAAATGATTTTTGTGGGAACTTGGGTGTTCGAAATTATTTCAATGAAAATATCAATTATGGGTGGCTCGAAGTTCACCGGGTCAGCTCGTTTCATAATATGTTTTTTTGTACAAAAACAGAGGCATTATGAGGTATTAAGAACTACTTGGGAACTGAATCCCGCAAAATTGGACGGATTGGTGAGAGGACAACTTGAACGTTTCACACCTATGGAACAATGAACCATGAATAGAAAAAGTGTTACTTTGCATAGAAAACTCAACCAAGCACTACTAAAAATTACGCAACTTTGAGACGACAAAGTTCCTTTTAGAAAATTAGAGTCATTCCAGGAAGGATTTCCACATAAGGGAGAAAATGAAAACAGAGCATCATCAGCTTCACTCTGAGAATACACAGTTGTCAAACTAATAGAATCGTTTATAGAATGTGAAAGAAGGATCACAACCGATGATTATTTTGAGAGCATAGCATGAGCTGCGAAATTAACGTTGGAACAATCTGCTCAAATAAGAAAAAATTGCCAAAAATTCACCAAGCAGGTTAAAGATAGTAACCCACTTTTCTTCCCAAAATTGTTGAATTGAATTGAGAAATGCGTAAAGTAAACGCTTAGTACTTAGTGTTCTTGGTTCAAAGCGAACAGATCAAATGGCAAGAAATTACACTATGTTATCGAAATCGCGACGATCGCTTTTGCAGGTTTTTCAACGAACTTGATTTGTCGCTCGAATCACAGCTATTTCATAAGTTCTATTACGTACGATTATCAAACATTAACAAACAACGATACCTCTAATTGAAATCCACGCCGACACTTCCTCAAACAATATTGTGCTTTTGTTTATTTTTCCCGCGACTCGTGGGTTGTTCACGAAAAATACCACCGGTATAAATTATAACTCACAATATCATTCCCCTAACCATTCCACGTTTCGTAAAAATTCCCTCGAACAAAACTTTCACACCAGCGCAAAAATATGCGAAGAGATATTACGTCTATCTTGGCACCATAAACTGTGGTTACTATAAATCGCCGGGCCACAGTTTACTTTTGGAGCAGCACAAAAACGAACTACGCATTTCTCACCATGTCCACATCCTCAGCCAGCGCGGAGCCAAACAATTCTTCTTGCGTCGGTGAACGCCCACCCACCAACACACCACCCTAACCCTCTCAAGCGTTTTCGCTTGAGTTCTCACGACGAATTTTTTCGTTTCCGCAGCGTAACGAAAACACATAAAAATCGCTACGTCTTCACACACCACGCACGGAGAGATGATACTTTGAACGACGCGAATGACCGAACTTTAAAGCTCTGCAAACCCTACTGACGAAAACGTACCTCGAGGTCTTCGAAAGAAAGTATCAATTTTCTGGATTCTTTCCATCCGTCTGCCAAGATTTACATTTTATTGTTTTATGGGATGCGCCAGCCACTGCGCTCTGTCCCCAGCAGGAAGAGAAGCAAGACGTGGCGTTCCAAAAGTAGAATAATTAAATTTGTTTTTAATATCTTGAAACGGAGCGCCAGAAATGATCGAATTTCCCATGCAGCCAACCTTGTCGCAGCAAAAACATTCTTCTTCCAGGGAAAACCCCTCCGGACTTATGACTTATTTTTCCATTTCACTGTCTCACTCTCTGGTCTCTACAGGAGCCATTTCATTTAGCAATGGCTCTACAGACCGGTGTGATTGACCTTTTTTATTTACCTCTTCGGTTCGAAAGGTAGAAGACGAAATGTGGCGGCCATATGTTTTATATTCAATGTCCCACACAGCTGGGAAGCTAGCGGATGGCTTTTGTGCGGGTATTTGCATAAAATATTTACATTTTTGAGTGCTTTTAAGTTACTGATAGCATTGATAGGGGTTATTATTGTAAATTTTGCGTCGTATCATAGGCTGAAGAGGCCAGTTTTTTTTCTAAAATTATGGCGATATATTGTTTCTTTTGATGTGTATATGGTTGGACATCTGTTAGTTTTTTTTTGTTATTGTTATTATTGTTATTTTGATTTACTTACACCATTATCTATTTGAATGGATTCATATTTCATAAATAATCAGTAAAGTTACTCTTTTTTAAGAATATCAAACAATGTTCTTATTGCCTTTTTCATTTGTTTAAACTGTCTCGGATTGTTAACACTATATTTCTACCAAACGTAAAAGAAATTTTTTTAAAGTTTTTGTTCTGTTTTTAAACGGTTTTATTTAGCTTGCCCTGTATGTTTGTATGTTTGTATATTTGTATATTTGTATGTTTGTATGTTTGTATGTTTGTATGTTTGTATGTATGTTTGTATGTTTGTATGTTTGTATGTTTGTATGTTTGTATGTTTGTATGTTTGTATGTTTGTATGTTTGTATGTTTGTATGTTTGTATGTTTGTATGTTTGTATGTTTGTATGTTTGTATGTTTGTATGTTTGTATGTTTGTATGTTTGTATGTTTGTATGTTTGTATGTTTGTATGTTTGTATGTTTGTATGTTTGTATGTTTGTATGTTTGTATGTTTGTATGTTTGTATGTTTCTATGTTTCTATGTTTCTATGTTTCTATGTTTCTATGTTTGTATGTTTGTATGTTTGTATGTTTGTATGTTTGTATGTTTGTATGTTTGTATGTTTGTATGTTTGTATGTTTGTATGTTTGTATGTTTGTATGTTTGTATGTTTGTATGTTTGTATGTTTGTATGTTTGTATGTTTGTATGTTTGTATGTTTGTATGTTTGTATGTTTGTATGTTTGTATGTTTGTATGTTTGTATGTTTGTATGTTTGTATGTTTGTATGTTTGTATGTTTGTATGTTTGTATGTTTGTATGTTTGTATGTTTGTATGTTTGTATGTTTGTATGTTTGTATGTTTGTATGTTTGTATGTTTGTATGTTTGTATGTTTGTATGTTTGTATGTTTTGTATGTTTGTATGTTTGTATGTTTGTATGTTTGTATGTTTGTATGTTTGTATGTTTGTATGTTTGTATGTTTGTATGTTTGTATGTTTGTATGTTTGTATGTTTGTATGTTTGTATGTTTGTATGTTTGTTAGAAAATAATTAGGCAAGTAGCAGTTATCACACCTCTCCTTCATTAGTCTAGGGCATTGATAAGACTGAAATGGAATCATGGTGCACTTTGGATTTCCATTATCCACAATTAACTACTTTATCAATGTCCCACGATTTTATTTTAGTCTTATCAATGCGTGGGTTAAATCCCAGGTTCCTCCATTGATTGATTGGCGTTCTTCAAGGCTAAAGGCGAATGAACAAGTCTAATAATTCGAAAAATTAAAATTCTCCAGACTCTCTATTGAAGGATCTTCCAATAGGCCTTTATGAAGGCTAGATGGGAATGAAGTTTAAAGTCTCTATAATAGGAAAAATCACT